>NC_061510.1:32615166-32716862 GCF_022539505.1 Lolium rigidum
TTGATGTCTACTTCCCCCTCCTTTCCTGTAGACAGGTGTTGGGCCTCCAAGAGCGAGAGGTTTGTAGAACGGCAGCAAGTTTTCCCTTAAGTGGATCACCCAAGGTTTATCGAACTCGGGGAGGAAGAGGTCAAAGATATCCCTCTCATGCAACCCTGCAACCACAAAGCAAGAAGTCTCTTGTGTCCCCAACACACCTAATAGGTGCACTAGTTCGGCGAAGAGATAGTGAAATACGGGTGGTATGAATATATATGAGCGAGTAGCAACGGCACCGAGAAAATAGCTTGTCTGGCGTGTAGTTGATGGTGGTAGTATTGCAGCAGTAGTAACGCGAGTAAAGCAGTAAACAAGCGGCGATAGCGATATTTAGGAACAAGGCCTAGGGATTACACTTTCACTAGTGGACACTCTCAACATTGATCACATAACAGAATAGATAAATGCATACTCTACACTCTCGTTGGATGATGAACACATTGCGTAGGATTACACGAACCCTCAATGCCGGAGTTAACAAGCTCCAAAATTCAATGTTCATATTTAAGTAACCTTAGAGTGCAAGATAGATCAATACGACTAAACCAAGTACTAACATAGCAAGCACACTTGTCACCTTCACACTATGTAGGAGGAATAGATCACATCAATACCATCATAGCAATAGTTAACTTCATAATCTACAAGAGATCATAATCATAGCATAAACCAAGTACTAACACGGATGCACACACCATCACCATTACACCGTGTAGGAGGAATAGACTACTTTAATAACATCACTAGAGTAGCACATAGATGAATAGTGATACAAAACTCATATGAATCTCAATCATGTAAAGCAGCTCATGAGATTATTGTATTGAGGTACATGGGAGAGAGATGAACCACATAGCTACGGCGGAGCCCCTCAGCCTCGGGGGTGGATTACTCCCTCCTCATCATGGAGGCAGCGATGGCGGTGAAGATGGCGGTGAAGACGGCGGTGGAGATGGCTCCGGGGGCAATTCCCCGTCCCGGCAGGGTGCCGGAACAGCGACTTCTGTCCCCGAATTGGACTTTCGCGATGGCGGCGGCTCTGGATGGTTTTCTCTGTTTCCGTCGAACTTGTCGAGGTTTTTAGGTCAGGGACGATTAAATAGGCCGAGAGTCGGAGTCGGAGGGGCCACGGGCTGCCCACACCATAGGGGGGCGCGCCCCCCCTTGGGCCGCGCCGCCCTGGGGTGTGGGGCCCCCCTGGCACCCCTCTGGCCTTTCTCCGGTGCTCTGGAAGCTTCGCGTATTTCTAAGACTATCGGTGTTGATTTCGTCCGATTCCGAAAATATTTCCTTACTAGGATTTCGAAACCAAAAACAGCAGAAAACAGAAGCTGGCCTTTCGGCATCTCGTCAATAGGTTAGTTCCGGAAAACGCATAAAAATGATATAAAGTGTGAACAAAACATGTTGGTATTGTCATAAAACAAGCATGGAACATCGAAATAATAGATACGTTGGAGACGTATCGGCATCCCTAAGCTTAGTTCCTACTCGTCCTCGAGTAGGTAAACGATAAAAGATAATTTACGAGGTGACATGCTACCAACATAATCTTAATCATACTATTGTAAAGCATATGAGATGAATGCAGCGATTAGAAACAACGTAAATGCAATGAGTAAACAATTGAATCATATAGCAAAGACTTTTCATGAATAGTACTTTCAAGACAAGCATCAATAAGTCTTGCATAAGGGTTAACTCATAAAGCAATAAATTCATAGTAGAGACATTGAAGCAACACAATGGAAGATTAAGTTTCAGCGGTTGCTTTCAACTTGTAACATGTATATCTCATGGATAGTTGTCAATGCAAAGCAATATAACAAATGCAATAAGCAAGTATGTAAGAATCAATGCACGAGTTCACACAAATGTTTGCTTCTTGAGGTAGAGAGAGATAGGTGAACTGACTCAACAATAAAAGTAAAAGAATGGTCCTTCAAAGAGGAAAGCATCGATTGCTATATTTGTGCTAGAGCTTTTATTTTGAAAACATGAAACAATTTTGTCAACGGTAGTAATAAAGCATATGTATCATGTAAATTATATCTTTCAAGTTGCAAGCCTCATGCATAGTATACTAATAGTGCCCGCACCTTGTCCTAATTAGCTTGGACTACCGGATCATCACAATGCACATGTTTTAACCAAGTGTCACAAAGGGGTACCTCTATGCCGCTTGTACAAAGGTCTAAGGAGAAAGCTCGCATTGGATTTCTCGCTATTGATTATTCTCAACTTAGACATCCATACCGGGACAACATAGACAACAGATAATGGACTCCTCTTTTATGCATAAGCATGTAACAACGATTAATTTTCTCATTTGAGATTGAGGATATATGTCCAAAACTGAAACTTCCACCATGGATCATGGCTTTAGTTGGCGGCCCAATGTTCTTCTCTAACAATATGCACGCTCTAACTATAAGGTGGTAGATCGCCCTTACTTCAGACAAGACGAACATGCATAGCAACTCACATGAAATTCAACAAAAGGCAGTTGATGGCGTCCCCAGGAACATGGTTATCGCACAACAAGCAACTTAATAAGAGATAAAGTGCATAAGTACATATTCAATACCACAATAGTTTTTAAGCTATTTGTCCCATGAGCTATATATTGCAAAGGTGAATGATGGAATTTTAAAGGTAGCACTCAAGCAATAATTTACTTTGGAATGGCGGAAAATACCATGTAGTAGGTAGGTATGGTGGACACAAATGGCATAGTGGTTGGCTCAAGTATTTTGGATGCATGAGAAGTATTCCCTCTCGATACAAGGTTTAGGCTAGCAAGGCTTATTTGAAACAAACACAAGGATGAACTAGTACAGCAAAACTCACATAAAAGACATATTACAAGCATTATAAGACTATACATCGTCTTCCTTGTTGTTCAAAACACCTCACTAGAAAATATCTAGACTCTAGAGAAACCACTCATGCAAACCAAATTTTAACAAGCTCTATGTATTTCTTCACTAATAGGTGCAAAGTATATGATGCAAGAGCTTAAACAAGAGCACAACAATTGCCAAGTATCAAGTTATTCAAGACATCATACCAATTACTACATGTAGCATTTTCCAATTCCAACCATATAATAATTAACGAAGCAGTTTCAACCTTCGCCATGAATATTATGAGCTAAGAACACATGTGTTAGTACGAACCAGCGGAGCGTGTCTCTCTCCCACACAAGCATTTATTCAAACAAAAACAAAAACAAGAAACATACAGACGCTCCAAGTAAAGTGCATAAGATGTGACGGAATAAAAATATAGTTTCAGGGGAGGAACTCGATAATGTTGTCGATGAAGAAGGGGATGCCTTGGGCATCCCCAAGCTTAGACGCTTGAGTCTTCTTAGAATATGCAGGGGTGAACCACCGGGGCATCCCCAAGCTTAGAGCTTTCACTCTTCTTGATCATAGTATATCATCCTCCTCTCTTGACCCTTGAAAACTTCCTTCACACCAAACTTCTCATAAACTTCATTAGAGGGGTTAGTACATAATCAAAAACTCACATGTTCAGAGGTGACACAATCATTCTTAACACTTCTGGACATTGCTCAAAGCTACTGGAAGGTAATGGAACAAAGAAATCCACCCAACACAGTGAAAGAGGCAATGCGAAATAAAAGGCAGAATCTGTCAAAACAGAACAGTCCGTAAAGATGAATTTCTAATAAATACTTCCGTTGCTCAGATCAGAAAACTCAAAACTAATGAAATGTGCGTACATATCTGAGGAACAAGCACGTAAATTGGCATATTTTTCTGATTTTTCTACAGAGAAAACAGCCCAGATTCGTTACAGATAGAAATCTGTTTCTGCGCAGAAATCCAAATCTAGTATCAACCTTCGATTAGAGGATTCACTTGGCACAACAAAACACAAAACTAAGATAAGGAGAGGTTGCTACAGTAGTAAACAACTTCCAAGACACAAAATAAAAACAAATTACTTTAGCAAAATAACACATGGGTTATCTCCCAAGAAGTTCTTTCTTTATAGCCATTAAGATGGGCTCAGCAGTTTTAATGATGCACTCGCAAGAAATAGTATTTGAAGCAAAAGAGAGCATCAAGAGGCAAATTCAAAACACATTTAAGCCTAACATGCTTCCTATGAAAGGGAATCTTGTAAAGAAACAAGTTCATGAAGAGCAAAGTGACAAGATTAGGAAGATAAAACAAGTATAGCTTCAAAAATTTAAGCACATAGAGAGGCATTTTAGTAACATGAAAATTTCTACAACCATATTTTCCTCTCTCATAATAACTTTCAGTAGCAACATGAGCAAACTCAACAATATAACCATCACATAAAGCATTCTTATCATGAGTCTCATGCATAAAATTATTACTCTCCACATAGGCATAATCAATTTTATTAGTAATAGTGGGAGCAAATTCAACAAAGTAGCTATCATTATTATTCTCATCAAGTTTAGGAGGCATATTGTATTCATAATCAAATTCATCCTCCATAACAGGTGGTAACAAAAGACTACTATCATTATAATCATCATAAATAGGAGGCAAAGTATCATCAAAGTAAATTTTCTCCTCAATGCTTGGGGGACTAAAAAGATCATGAAAACCAGCTTCCCCAAGCTTAGAACTTTCTATATCATTATCAACAATGGTGTTCAAAGCGTTCATACTAATATTACTACCGAGCATGCAAATAAGATTCCATAGGTTTTTTAATTTTCGCATCAAACAATCCATGTTTTAAATCAGGAAATAGCATAAGAAGCTCATTCTTGTCCATTATGCCAAACTAGTGTAAACAAGAAACAAAAAGATGCAATTGCAGGATCTAAAGGAAATAGCTTCGAGTACTTACAGTAGCGGGAAATAGCTTAGTAGCCGAGATCCGGAGTGTGAGTACCTTTTACCTTTCCTCCCCGGCAACGGCGCCAGAAAATAGCTTGATGTCTACTTCCCCCTCCTTTTCCTGTAGACAGTGTTGGGCCTCCAAGAGCAGAGGTTTGTAGAACAGCAGCAAGTTTTCCCTTAAGTGGATCACCCAAGGTTTATCGAACTCAGGGAGGAAGAGGTCAAAGATATCCCTCTCATGCAACCCTGCAACCACAAAGCAAGAAGTCTCTTGCGTCCCCAACACACCTAATAGGTGCACTAGTTCGGCGAAGAGATAGTGAAATACAGGTGGTATGAATATATATGAGCAGTAGCAACGGCACCAGAAAATAGCTTGCTGGCGTGTAGTTGATGGTGGTAGTATTGCAGCAGTAGTAACGCAGTAAAACGAGTAAACAAGCAGCGATAGCGATATTTAGGAACAAGGCCTAGGGATTACACTTTCACTAGTGGACACTCTCAACATTGATCACATAACGAGAATAGATAAATGCATACTCTACACTCTCGTTGGATGATGAACACATTGCGTAGGATTACACGAACCCTCAATGCCGGAGTTAACAAGCTCCACAATTCAATGTTCATATTTAAGTAACCTTAGAGTGCAAGATAGATCAATACGACTAAACCAAGTACTAACATAGCAAGCACACTGTCACCTTCACACTATGTAGGAGGAATAGATCACATCAATACCATCATAGCAATAGTTAACTTCATAATCTACAAGAGATCATAATCATAGCATAAACCAAGTACTAACACGGATGCACACACCATCACCATTACACCGTGCAGGAGGAATAGACTACTTTAATAACATCACTAGAGTATCACATAGATGAATAGTGATACAAAACTCATATGAATCTCAATCATGTAAAGCAGCTCATGAGATTATTGTATTGAGGTACATGGGAGAGAGATGAACCACATAGCTACAGCGGAGCCCTCAGCCTCGGGGGTGGATTACTCCCTCCTCATCATGGAGGCAGCGATGGCGGTGAAGACGGCGGTGGAGATGGCTCCGGGGGCAATTCCCCGTCCCGGCAGGGTGCCGGAACAGCGACTTCTGTCCCCCGAATTGGACTTTCGCGATGGCGGCGGCTCTGGATGGTTTTCTCTGTTTCCGTCGAACTTGTCGAGGTTTTTAGGTCAGGGACGATTAAATAGGCCGAGAGTCGGAGTCGGAGGGGCCACGTGCTGCCCACACCATAGGGGGCGCCCCCCCTTGGGCCGCGCCGCCCTGGGGTGTGGGGCCCCCCTGGCACCCCTCTGGCCTTTCTCCGGTGCTCTGGAAGCTTCGCGTATTTCTAAGACTTTCGGTGTTGATTTCGTCCGATTCCGAAAATATTTCCTTACTAGGATTTCTGAAACCAAAAACAGCAGAAAACAAAGAACGGCCTTTCGGCATCTCGTCAATAGGTTAGTTCCGGAAAACGCATAAAAATGATATAAAGTGTGAACAAAACATGTTGGTATTGTCATAAAACAAGCATGGAACATCAGAAATTATAGATACGTTGGAGACGTATCATCTCTCAAAGACTAATAAAATGCCATAGATAATTGGAGATGAACACTGGCATTGACATGTGAGTACATTGGTATTGTGAAATTTTTCCTGAGACTGAGGCAATGTTCCTATTTTGTTGGTGGATGCATTTATCTGCGGCTGGGATCAACTTGGTAGTTGTTCCTGTGGATGTTTTATAAATTGGTTGCCTAGCCTTTTCAGTTTGAACTTAAATGGTATTAGAGCCAAGGTCTCGAGTTTGAATTTTTGTCGGTGTGGTTCAATTCATCCTTACTTTGTTGGTGCCCCATTGGCCCTTGTAAAGCTTCATGTGCCTACCTCCGAATCCAGTGTTGAATTTCTCTTGTCACACACGAGGATGGCTGTTGATGTGTGTATAAGTGGGTTGCATAGCCCCTTTTATATGAGTTTGCAAGTTTCCGTATTGTGTTGTGCCTTTGGGACTCAGCCTGCACTTCTGACTTTTGGTTGCGCTGGCTACGGCATAAGTTTAATATACTAGTTCCATGTGGTTTTTGTTGAGATCTATAATAAGTGGATTGCCTAGCCCTTTCCATCATTTCGGACCTGTGGTGTGCTATTCTGTTTTCCACGTGTTAGACCTCCTCTTCTTAACAAGACTCCATGAGTAGGAGGCACTATGATTTTATTTTTTGCGCATGAAATTACTCAATTAGATAGCTTAATCCCATTTGTTGACTCTCTATTGACCAGCCACTTGAGGGTAAAACTGAGTATATTGCACTAGCCAGTATTAGTACTCGAGGGGAAAACTGAGTACGGAGTACATATATTTTTCCAGTGTAAGGCTCGACGGTAGAACTGAGTACACGTAACGGTGCAGACGTGTAGTACCACGGACACGTGTCGTGGTGCGCAGCGGTTAGGCGGTGCGCGTGTTGAGACCAAACGTCTAGCTTTTTTGAGAAACTGCCGAGACCAACCGTCACGTTGCCTGTACAGAGCCCCTCTGTCCCTCCCTCTGCATACAGTCTCATTCTCACTCACGCACGCAACAACGCCTCTCACGTCCCATCAACTTCTCCAAATCGAATGAAAAAACACCAACCGCGATGGACAAGAACAATGCGCTGGCGGCCGGCGCCCCCGAGACCGTCGCCTCTGAGGGCGGCGCATCCAAGCGCGGCGCCTCCGTGGACTGGGCCTCTCTCAGGGCTGACGAACCACTTCACAAGATCGGGGACTGCTTACTGGCGAACGAGGAGTACATGGACACCTACTCTGCTTTGTGGCGAGTTTGTAGAAATTGGCGCTCAGGTGCCCGACGTGCACCTGCATGAATGGATCATGGTAGAACACGCCCTTCCACGCGCTGCTGATTTCACCTTCCTCCACCCCCGCACATCCCGCTATGTCACCATCGATCTAACGGAAGTTCATGCAAGGTTCAAATTCCTCCATATCTATAGAGTTAATCTATTTTTATTTTCAATCGTAAACATCTTAGTGCTGAATGTTATCTTCATCAATATATTTTAGATACTACTTCGTCGACTTTTGCCATGGTGTCATCGTGCTTGCCCAGAAAAACCAGCCGCACAAGATACGGCTTCTGAACCCACTCACGAAGACATTGAATACTAGGTTTGAGGCGCATATGCCATATGTTATTCTGAAGTCAGTCGCTGTAATGAAGTCCCCGACTATGGTCTTCGTTTCCAAAGATTACCCGGCGGAAATTGCTTGGGTCGATGAGAGCACTCCAACTAAGGGTATAGATGAAGAGTGGGGAGAAGGAAGATTTTCGACCGAGCACCATTCTCTGCGTTGCATTAACCCGTTCAATGGTGAATTGTATGCAATAGCTGTGAACAATTTTGAGTTCGGAAAATTAGTGTGCACCAACAATGTCCAGTTGGAGCAGCACGCGAGCACTGTCAACATGGATACACTATTTTCATTTCCAGAACTTGGAAATAACAAGTTCTACCTTGTGAAGTCGGATGGTGCTCTGCTGCTTGTGTTGTTGGACAACAAGCATTTGGAGGAAGGTCAACAATTGGTGTACCGTGTGGACACTGAGAGCCGCTGTAAGCCCCAGGAGTAGGAAAACCCAGAGCGCGCAGGTAAGAGGGGTTTATGTGCATGAGGTCACTACAAAGGACCGTGAGGTCGCCTCGCATTCCCAAGCATATGGGTAGGCCAAGCAACAGCTCGACACGCCCATGCACACAACACCCACCTCAAAGGCTCACGGTAGGCTTTCCAGGCCTGAGTGCTTCACCTTCCTGTGCACTTCACACATACACACACTATGCACAGGATACAAGGGTAGAATACAGCTTGAATATCACAACATGACTATGTATGACACAAAAGATGGAAATAAGGTTCATATATATAGCAACGCTCTAATGAGCAAGATCCAAATGACACTCGAAGGACACATGTCCCAACATTACATCATACATAAGATAGCCAAATAGTCTGGGTACAGACAAGAACCAAATGGGACTAAGAGTCCTGAAGATAATCAAGCGGTGTTCCCATAACCAACATGCCACAGGCTGCTGCCTTAGGAACGATCCTGCTACGCAACGAAGTCGTCGTCCGTGAACTCGACAAAGTAGCCTCCAGCGTACTGCTCATCATCTGTCGTACCTGTTTGTCGAAAAGCGTGTTCCGGAAAAAGAGGGAGAAAAACGAGGGTAAGTACCGTTGGCACGTACTTGCGAGACAAGACCAGCTATGCTCGCTGGTGGGCGGTGTAAACTTCGCCCGGCTTTATGTGGAGTTTAGCGGCAGCAAAGCACTATCCAATAGAGACACGCTACAACATCCGTCTAATAGAGAAGGTGAGAGAGCGCATATTCTAGCAGTTCTATACTCTGCAATCAACAACCCAGCCAAATGCGATCCCCCTTAGCCAAGAGGTACTAACAAGGCACTCACACAGTTGACAATTTTATATCCATTCCATTATAATAGGGCTAACTTACTACGCAAGTAATTAGCAAATTATTAGTGACAACATTAGGTGTAAGTTGTTCTATGATCGAGTTAAACAGCTCCAAGTCGTCCATAACCGCGGACACGGCTTATCGATAAGATTTAACCCTGCAGGGGTGCACCAATGTTACCATACACGCATGCTCGAACCCGCTTAATTACGGCGGAGTCTCACAACAAGACCGTTCCCAAATCAACAAGAAAGTCTAGGGGGGCCACCCGCCTAAGCTACCCGTATCGAAGTTCGGCCGTACTCCGAGACGGACCCAGAGGTTTGCGCCGGCGGCTAGGCGTGCGAACCACACGCTTCGCTAAACGTCCCGCAAGGTACAGTACAGAAGTAAACACCCGAAGGCAACAGTATTAAACACCCGAAGGCAACAGTAATAAACACCCGAAGGCAACAGTAGGTAAAGCATGGCATACATGGCATACATGGCATAGGCAAATAAAACCAAGGTTGTGGCCCCCTTTTCAACAGACTTGAGAAATGGTAATGGGTGATGGGGGGTCCCGATAAAACCTCCCACGAGTGGTTAGCGCGCTCGGTCTTAGAAACGAGATAACAAGAACTCGGGTCCTAGGGGACATTAGCAAGTCAAAGTTCCGATGCTTTCGCAAAGGGGCTCACAGATGCCTCTGCATATTATATCCCTTAGCAATTTTAAGTTGTAGCAAAAGTTATCATCATCATTTTGAAAAGGTAGTACATGTGTCAACATCCCAACAAGATATCCCGAACATTTCGAGATATCAACAAAAAATCCTAAACTCGCCTACGACTCGCAAAGCTGGCAAACAACAAACAATAGGTAGGGCGAGGAGGTGTATCTCGGACATATAGGTAACAGGTGGATAGGACACGTGACACAACAGAATCGCAACATAAGGATAGCAATAGATCAAAAGAGCATGTAAATGTAAAATAGGTGAAGGGGTGGGCTCGCCTGTCAGATCAGAGGTAGAAGCACCGACACGATCCTCCAGGGGGAACTCGTACTTCTGCTCGTACTGCTCTGCGTCGGCGTCTACTCGAGAAGAACCAAAAGCACATACAAGGAAGATATAGCATAAATCAATACAAGTGCAATGCGCAATATGATGCATGATGACATGGCAAGATGGTTGGTGCAAGGCAAAATTAAGTGGGGTGCTCTAATGACACATGAAAGGATAAGCACCCTCACATATAGTTTTTGTTCATGTTGCATATTTAATTTGGACAATTCAGAGATGATGCCAATGATGCATGAGGATGCAAGATTTGAAATCCTCTCACTTTTCTGATGAATATGGATATGTCATTTGCATAATTTGGAATTATAGAATGAGAGATATGAATTATGCCATATTACTCCAATTAACTTCAGATTTTAATTATGTCCAAATTTTATTTGTCCAAAACCCAAAACAAAGTTCATAGTTGGCTAGAGCATGAAAAGCTGATCAAAATGGACATATGGTTTGTCCAAAACGGATTTGTAAAAGTGCAGTTTTAATTAATTTGAAAAGTATCCAGATTTCAATTTTCAGAAACCAACAAAGAAAAAGAAAAACAAAAAGGTTTGGTAGTTTTAATTAATTTGAAAAGTATCCAGATTTCAATTTTCAGAAACCAACAAAGAAAAAGAAAAACAAAAAGGTTTGGTTAAGTGCGTCCCAGGGGATTCGAAACCAGGGCTTCGCGGCAGAGATCAAGGAAGGTAGCCAGTGTGCTGCTGCTCGAGATTTGTACAAAGACAGGCTTCAGACAAGGTATACTGTACAGACGAGTTAACTGAATTTTTAACACCAAAACTGAAAACAGGACAGCTGGGTAACGGATCTGAGTAGATATCAAGATGTTGAGCATGAGGGATGTACCGCGAGTAGATTGGTGGTAGTTTGATTCGATTTGGTGCAGTGTGGTGACGCCGGTGATCATCGGAAGTCGTGACAATGTCACAGCAAAACTGAAACCGAAAATGAAATCCGTTTCTGGGCTCGACTTTGATTGAAGATGGCGTCGCCGTTTTTGCTCCGTTTTGGGTGATTCAAAAGCTGAGATGAAGCCTGAGATGTTGTGCATCTACTGGAACAAGAATTGCGTGCTCTCGTGGCCGGAGTCGCCGGCGGCGAGTGTTGGAAAACGAGACCGGGTCACAGACGAGGAACAGTAAAAACAGAAACTCGTTTTCTGGACCGAAGTTTGCTTGATGATGGCGTCGTGTACAGGCATCGAAACTAGGGGACTCCAAAACGAAAATTGTAGCCCTTCGTCTCAGCTTTCCAACGGTATGAAGAACGCAAGCTGGAGTGGCCTGTGCTGGCGGTGAGATGCGTCGAAAGACGGGGTGCTGTGAGATGAAAAACTGGACGTTTTGTTTCGATTTCGATTCGGTTTTTGCTCAGATCCCTCTCATGATCGACGATGCAGATACGTGGGGCATGCAAGGGAGATGTAGATGATGATGCTCACCCTGGTGGTGTCGAAGGAGAGGTGGAGGAGGCGACGGAGAAGTAGCCGGAGGAGCCGGCTGGAGATGAAGGAGAAGATGGCCGGTTGTTGAAGATGAAGAAGATGCTTGAGGGCTGCAGGTCTTGGCGTCCTTGAGGGAGTCCAGGGTGGAGAGGAGACGAGGTAGACTTGCCCCTGGTGCTCAGGTAAGGTCTAGGCTGGCCATGGCCATGGTGGTGGTGGCCGGCGACGTGTGTGGGGTTTGTACCGGGAGGAAGAGATGGTGGCGGCGGCTACACTTGGAGGAGGAAGATGGGGCTAGGGTTGGAGTTGAGCTGGTGCTGTGCTTAAGAGAGGTGAAGGGGAGCCGGTGGATGAAGGGAGAGAGGTGGCGTGGAGATTGGAGCTTGCTCCATTACTTGATTTAGCAATGGTGCCGACGTGTAAAGGAGAAGAAAGGTGGTTTGCATGTCTATTTTTGGCTGAGAGGAAGGTGGCCGGGTTGGAGTGCTAGCTGGGCTTGGTGTTGAGAAAAGGTTGGGCCACCGGCTGAGTTTAGTTAGGTTAGGGTTAGGTTAGGTTTAAGTTTTTTTTTCTTTCTCTCTTCCTTTTCTGATTTTTATTTTCAAACCAAAATTAATTTGAGAATAATTTGAGAAGAGAGAGGAAAACAAAATGAAGCATTTGAAATAGAGAAGATTTACAAGATGAAAAGCGATATTATGTCACATGAAATGACATTGAAAAGAAGTAGGATTAAAAGAGGGGGATTATACATAGAGCTTAAAAGGAAGAAAAGCTCCATTAATTCATGTGCAAAACTTAGAAATACAAACCAACCATTTGAGGAGGAGTATCTCCAACTTAAATAGGTTGGGTTAGCAAGTAAGAGAGGTAGAAGAGAGATCAAGGGTGTCCACCAAATTTTAGAAAATTTGGCATGACCTTGGTGTAATGTGTTAAGAGAGGGAGAGGTTGGAGTTGTACTTTTCTTGGAACATCACAAGAGGAAGGGGATGAACCAAGAAAGAAGAAGGGAGGAAGAACAACAAGCAAACAAAGCAAAGCCAAAACCAAATGCAATTTATAAAAACCAAGGTGGTGATATGCATGAATGCAACATGATGACATGAAACAAAAGCAAGAAAGGTAAAAAGGATCTATGTATTACTCTTGGGATGTTACAAACGCCCCCCCTTGAAGGAATCGCGCCCCGAGATTCTCAGGAAGAAGAGAAAAAGGACGGGTACTCGGAACGGAGTTGATCTTCCCGCTCCCAAGTTGCTTCTTTATCGGAATGGTGCGACCACTCGCACCTTGAGAAACTTGACGAGTTGTTGCGAGTACGACGTTCAGCTTCATCAAGAATCCGAACGGGATGCTCTTTGTAGGAGAGGTCTTCTTGGAGGTCAATGGACTCGTGATCAACTGCACGGCCCGTATCTTTGAAGCACTTCTTGAGCTGTGACACGTGGAAGACATCGTGCACTTTGGAGAGCTTCTCAGGGAGTTCAAGGAGGTAAGCGACTTCACCACGCTTTGCTAGAACCTTGAAGGGACCAATGTATCTTGGCGCCGACTTGCCTTTGATACCAAAGCGATGAGTGCCCCTCATAGGAGTAACACGAAGGTAGGCTTGATCACCAGGATGATATAACATATCACGGTGCTTGCTATCATAATAGCTTTTCTGCCGAGATTGTGCTATCTTCAGATTGTCACGAATGATTCGCACCTTTTCTTCAGCCTCGTTGATGACATCGGGGCCAAAGATTTGCCTTTCACCAGTTTCAGACCAGTTCAGAGGTGTTCTGCATTTGCGACCATAGAGAGCTTCGAAAGGTGCCATGCCCAAGCTGGCTTGATAGCTGTTGTTGTAAGAGAACTCAGCGAATGGAAGACATTCTTCCCATTTCATGCCGAAGGAGATAACACAGGCACGGAGCATGTCCTCGAGAATCTGATTGACTCTTTCGACTTGCCCACTCGTTTGAGGATGGTAAGCTGTGCTGAAGAGCAGATTAGTTCCCATAGCTTTCTGAAAGCTTGCCCAAAACTTGGAAGTGAAGATGCTTCCGCGATCAGAGCTTATTTCCAAGGGAACACCATGAAGAGAAACAATCTTTGCGGTGTAGAGCTCAGCCAACCGACTAGCGGATATTGTTTCTTTGACGAGAAGGAAGTGAGCAACCTTGGAAAGACGGTCGATCACCACGAAGATAGCATCATTGCCTTTGCGAGACTTTGGAAAACCAGTTATGAAGTCCATCTCAATCTTATCCCATTTCCACTCAGGAATTTTCAGGGGTTGGAGGACACCGGCAGGTCTCTGATGTTCTGCTTTGACACGGCGACAAACATCACATTCTGAGACATAGCGAGCGGCATCCCTTTTCATCCTAGTCCACCAATAGGTAGACTTGATATCGAGATACATCTTTGTGCTGCCAGGATGGATAGAAAGAGGAGTGTCGTGAGCTTCTTTGAGAATGAGGTTTCTCAGGTCTAGATCATTCGGAACAACAAAACGACCTTGGAAGAAGAGAGTTCCTTGATCATCGAGAGAGAACGACTTGTACTTGGGCTTGTGCATATTCTCTTTGATATTCTTGCTGCAAATATCTCGCAACTGTCCTTTTCGGATCTTATCTTCAAGAGTTTGCGTGATCACCAAGTTTGCAAGGTAGCCTTGGGGAACAAGCTCAAGATTCAATTTCCTGAATTCTTCATAAAGAGCAGGTTGAATTTCTTGAATCATGAGGTTGTTGCAATAAGACTTGCGACTAAGGGCGTCAGCCATGACATTAGCTTTGCCTGGAGTGTAGCTGATAGACAGATCAAAGTCCTTGATGGTTTCCATCCATCTCGTTTGACGGAGGTTCAAGCTGGGTTGTGTGAAGATGTATTTGAGACTCTTGTGGTCGGTGAAGATCTCACATTTGTTGCCCAACAAGTATTGGCGCCATGTTATTAAAGCATGTAACACGGTCGCAAGCTCGAGATCATGTGTCGGATAGTTGAGTTCATGCTTTTTCAAGCGACGAGAAGCATACGCCACAACTTGACGTTCTTGCATGAGGACAGCACCTAGTCCATGAAGAGAGGCATCACAGAATATCTGGAAAGGCTTAGAAGTATCTGGGAGAACCAGGACAGGTGTGGAAGTGAGCTTCTGCTTGAGGAGATCAAAGCTTGCTTGACATTGAGGAGACCAAAGGAACTTCTTGTCTTTCTTGAGGAGATCGGTAAGAGGCTTGGCGATCTTGGAGAAATTCTCAACAAAGCGGCGGCAGTAACTTGCCAAACCGAGGAAACTTCTCACTTGCTTGACATTCTTCGGAGGAAGCCATTCAACGATTGCCTTGACGGTTTCAGGATTGACAGCAATGCCTTTTCCCGAAATGACATGGCCAAGATAGACGACTTGAGGAAGCCAAAATTCACACTTGGAGAACTTGGCATAGAGACGGTGTTCACGAAGCTTCATGAGGATGAGGCGAAGATGCTCTTCATGCTCCTCATTGGACTTGGAGTAGACAAGGATATCATCAAGATAAACTACCACAAACTTGTCGAGGTACTCCATGAAAATGTAGTTCATCAACCGAGAGAAAGTGGCAGGAGCATTAGTGAGGCCAAAGGACATGACGGTGTATTCGTAGAGACCATAACGAGTTTTGAAGGCTGTCTTGGGTACATCCTCCTTGCGGATTTTGATTTGGTGATAACCACTTCTCAAATCCATCTTAGAGAACACAGTTGCACCCGCAAGCTGATCAAAGAGCTCATTGATGCGAGGAAGAGGATATGTATTCTTGATCGTTTTCTCATTGAGAGGGCGGTAGTCAACCACCAATCGATCAGCTTTATCCTTTTTCTTCACGAAGATGGTAGGACATCCCCATGGAGAAGTGCTTGGCTGAATGAAACCAAGTTTTTGCAACTCGTCAAGCTCGCTTCTTGAGTTCAGCCAACTCATTTGGACCCATTTTGTATGGCCGCTTTGAGATAGGAGCTGTTCCAGGCTCTAGTTCAATGACGAACTCAACAGCCCTGTCAGGTGGCATACCTGGGAGTTCTTCGGGAAAAACATCAGGAAAGTCGCAAACCACCGGTATAGACTCAAGCTCCGGAAGAGAACTAGGATTCAAAGCAAAGAGCTGAACGGAAGGTGTTTGAGAAGGTGTATAGGTCAAGGTTCCTGATGAAGTAGGAAGAGAAACTGAATGCTCGGCGCAATCAATGACAACTTTGTTGGCCTTCAACCAATCCATGCCAAGGATGACATTAATGCCAGAGATTCGAAGGAGTATCAAGGAGGCGAGAAAGATATGGTTTCCAATTTGAATTTGGTTACCATGGCTTATCTTCGAAGATATCATTTGTCCTCCGGGAGAGTGAACCAAGAGATTTGATGGTAAGGAAAACACAACAAACTCAAGCATGTGCGAAACTTTGAGAGATTAAAGAATGTGACGCTCCGGTATCAAATAGAACTATAGCTGAGAAAGGGTTGATGGAAGGACGAGGACCATTTGTCTTGTACAGCTAAAACAGATCTTTTGCTGACTTAAGATCTCCATGGAACAGAAAGAGGGGTGGGAGGGTGGGAAACAAAACCTTCGGACGAGGCACGTAGGTGGGTTGCGCCGGAACAAAAAGATCAACACATTTATCGAATTTAACAAAACCCAATATTAGTGCTAACGAGAACTTCAAAGGAAACATGAATATGACAAGATATCTTCAAGGTACAAGAATTCAAGTACACGAGAGGTAGCCATAACATGTAAAAGATTAGAACGATAGCAGCAACAGTACTTCACAAAGATACCTTGCGAGGTTTATGAAGTGCAGAAGTTTTTGCAATAGCAAGTGCCAATAACTTGGGTCGTGTTGACACTAGTTATGCATATTGGAAGGGAAACAACAAGGCATGAGCTTGGCGAAAAACAACTCCGGGGAAGGAAAGTTGATATATGCACCGGAACAAAAAGTGGTCGAGTTATCAACGGATCAACATAGAGGAAACACATTAGCATGAACATACCAACATGTCAAAGGAACAAATTATATGTGGAGATTGATCAAAGATGATAATGAAGCAACCATAGTACAGAAATTTTTCAAAAACACTTTTCCCTATGGCACTATGGTTTCCCACAAACACGTCCAAGCCTAGATGAAACAAGATAAGAATAGAGTAAAACCGTTGCACGTCCTTACCAGAGGGAGGGTGGGTGGGGTAAGAAATAAAAGCAGAATTCCTACTCTCGCGCACAATTTTCCTATGTAGCTACTAAAATATGAGTTTCTAGACACAACTTCATCCGTCGCAAAGGGGCTCCTAAAGGCGATCCTGCTCGATACCAAGTCCGTAAGCCCCGGGAGTAGGAAAACCCGGAGCGCGCGGTAAGAGGGGTTTATGTGCATGAGGTCACTACAAAGGACCGTGAGGTCGCCTCGCATTCCCAAGCATATGGGTAGGCCAAGCAACAGCTCGACACGCCCATGCACACAACACCCACCTCAAAGGCTCACGGTAGGCTTTCCGGGCCCGAGTGCTTCACCTTCTCGTGCACTTCACACATACACACACTGTGCACATGATACAAGGGTAGAATACAGCTTGAATATCACAACATGACTATGTATGACACAAAAGATGGAAATAAGGTTCATATATATAGCAACGCTCTAATGAGCAAGATCCAAATGACACTCAGAAGGACACATGTCCCAACATTACATCATACATAAGATAGCCAAATAGTCTGGGTACAGACAAGAACCAAATGGGACTAAGAGTCCTGAAGATAATCAAGCGGTGTTCCCATAACCAACATGCCACGAGCTCGCCGCCTTAGGAACGATCCCGCTACGCAACGAAGTCGTCGTCCGTGAACTCGACAAAGTAGCCTCCGACGTATCGCTCATCATCCGTCGTACCTGTTTGTCGAAAAGCGTGTTCCGAAAAAGAGGGAGAAAAACGAGGGTAAGTACCAGTTGGCACGTACTTGCGAGACAAGACCAGCTATGCTCGCTGGTGGGCGGTGTAAACTTCGCCCGGCTTTATGTGGAGTTTAGCGGCAGCAAAGCACTATCCAATAGAGACACGCTACAACATCCGTCTAATAGAGAAGGTGAGAGAGCGCATATTCTAGCAGTTCTATACTCTGCAATCAACAACCCAACCAAATGCGATCCCCCTTAGCCAAGAGGTACTAACAAGGCACTCACACAGTTGACAATTTTATATCCATTCCATTATAATAGGGCTAACTTACTACGCAAGTAATTAGCAAATTATTAGTGACAACATTAGGTGTAAGTTGTTCTATGATCGAGTTAAACAGACTCCAAGTCGTCCATAACCGCGGACACGGCTTATCGATAAGATTTAACCCTGCGAGGGTGCACCAATGTTACCATACACGCATGCTCGAACCCGCTTAATTACGGCGGAGTCTCACAACAAGACCGTTCCCAAATCAACAAGAAAGTCTAGGGGGGCCACCCGCCTAAGCTACCCGTATCGAAGTTCGGCCGTACTCCGAGACGGACCCAGAGGTTTGCGCCGGCGGCTAGGCGTGCGAACCACACGCTTCGCTAAACGTCCCGCAAGGTACAGCATGAAGTAAACACCCGAAGGCAACGAGATTAAACACCCGAAGGCAACAAGAATAAACACCCGAAGGCAACGAGAGGTAAAGCATGGCATACATGGCATACATGGCATAGGCAAATAAAACCAAGGTTGTGGCCCCTTTTCAACGAGACTTGAGAAATGGTAATGGGTGATGGGGGTCCCGATAAAACCTCCCACGAGTGGTTAGCGCGCTCGGCCTTAGAAACGGATAACAAGAACTCGGGTCCTAGGGGACATTAGCAAGTCAAAGTTCCGATGCTTTCGCAAAGGGGCTCACGAGATGCCTCTGCATATTATATCCCTTAGCAATTTTAAGTTGTAGCAAAAGTTATCATCATCATTTTGAAAAGGTAGTACATGTGTCAACATCCCAACAAGATATCCCGGACATTTCGAGATATCAACAAAAAATCCTAAACTCGCCTACGACTCGCAAAGCTGGCAAACAACAAACAATAGGTAGGGCGAGGAGGTGTATCTCGGACATATAGGTAACGAGTGGATAGGACACGTGACACAACGAGAATCGCAACATAAGGATAGCAATAGATCAAAAGAGCATGTAAATGTAAAATAGGTGAAGGGGTGGGCTCGCCTGTCAGATCAGAGGTAGAAGCACCGACACGATCCTCCAGGGGGAACTCGTACTCCTGCTCGTACTGCTCTGCGTCGGCGTCTACTCGAGAAGAACCAAAAGCACATACAAGGAAGATATAACATAAATCAATACAAGTGCAATGCGCAATATGATGCATGATGACATGGCAAGATGGTTGGTGCAAGGCAAAATTAAGTGGGGTGCTCTAATGACACATGAAAGGATAAGCACCCTCACATATAGTTTTTGTTCATGTTGCATATTTAATTTGGACAATTCGGAGATGATGCCAATGATGCATGAGGATGCAAGATTTGAATTCCTCTCACTTTTCTGATGAATATGGATATGTCATTTGCATAATTTGGAATTATGGAATGAGAGATATGAATTATGCCATATTACTCCAATTAACTTCAGATTTTAATTATGTCCAAATTTTATTTGTCCAAAACCCAAAACAAAGTTCATAGTTGGCTAGAGCATGAAAAGCTGATCAAAATGGACATATGGTTTGTCCAAAACGGATTTGTAAAAGTGCAGTTTTAATTAATTTGAAAAGTATCCAGATTTCAATTTTCAGAAACCAACAAAGAAAAAGAAAAACAAAAAGATTTGGTTAAGTGCGTCACAGGGAATTCGAACCCAGGGCTTCGCGGTAGAGATCAAGGAAGGTAGCCAGTGTGCTGCTGCTCGAGATTTGTACAAAGACAGGCTTCAGACAAGGTATACTGTACAGACGAGTTAACTGAATTTTTAACACCAAAACTGAAAACAGGACAGCTGCTGGCAGTGACTTTGGATGAACATGGCAAGAAACTGGGTAACGGATCTGAGTAGATATCAAGATGTTGAGCATGAGGGATGTACCGCGAGTAGATTGGTGGTAGTTTGATTCGATTTGGTGCAGTGTGGTGACGCCGGTGATCATCGGAAGTCGTGACAATGTCACAGCAAAACTGAAACCGAAAATGAAATCCGTTTCTGGGCTCGACTTTGATTGAAGATGGCGTCGCCGTTTTTGCTCCGTTTTGGGTGATTCAAAAGCTGAGAAGAAGCCTGAGATGTTGTGCATCTACTGGAACAAGAATTGCGTGCTCTCGTGGCCGGAGTCGCCGGCGGCGACTGTTGGAAAACGAGACCGGGTCATAGACGAGGAACAGTAAAAACAGAAACTCGTTTTCTGGACCGAAGTTTGCTTGATGATGGCGTCGTGTACAGGCATCGAAACTAGGTGACTCCAAAACGAAAATTGTAGCCCTTCGTCTCAGCTTTCCAACGGTATGAAGAACGCAAGCTGGAGTGGCCTGTGCTGGCGGTGAGATGCGTCGAAAGACGGGGTGCTGTGAGATGAAAAACTGGACGTTTTGTTTCGATTTCGATTCGGTTTTTGCTCAGATCCCTCTCATGATCGACGATGCAGATACGTGGGGCATGCAAGGGAGATGTAGATGATGATGCTCACCCTGGTGGTGTCGAAGGAGAGGTGGAGGAGGCGACGGAGAAGTAGCCGGAGGAGCCGGCCGGAGATGAAGGAGAAGATGGCCGGTTGTTGAAGATGAAGAAGATGCTTGAGGGCTGCAGGTCTTGGCGTCCTTGAGGGAGTCCAGGGTGGAGAGGAGACGAGGTAGACTTGCCCCTGGTGCTCAGGTAAGGTCTAGGCTGGCCATGGCCATGGTGGTGGTGGCCGGCGACGTGTGTGGGGTTTGTACCGGGAGGAAGAGATGGTGGCGGCGGCTACACTTGGAGGAGGAAGATGGGGCTAGGGTTGGAGTTGAGCTGGTGCTGTGCTTAAGAGAGGTGAAGGGGAGCCGGTGGATGAAGGGAGAGAGGTGGCGTGGAGATTGGAGCTTGCTCCATTACTTGATTTAGCAATGGTGCCGACGTGTAAAGGAGAAGAAAGGTGGTTTGCATGTCTATTTTTGGCTGAGAGGAAGGTGGCCGGGTTGGAGTGCTAGCTGGGCTTGGTGTTGAGAAAAGGTTGGGCCACCGGCTGAGTTTAGTTAGGTTAGGGTTAGGTTAGGTTTAAGTTTTTTTTTTCTTTCTCTCTTCCTTTTCTGATTTTTATTTTCAAACCAAAATTAATTTGAGAATAATTTGAGAAGAGAGAGGAAAACAAAATGAAGCATTTGAAATAGAGAAGATTTACAAGATGAAAAGCGATATTATGTCACATGAAATGACATTGAAAAGAAGTAGGATTAAAAGAGGGGATTATACATAGAGCTTAAATGGAAGAAAAGCTCCATTAATTCATGTGCAAAACTTAGAAATACAAACCAACCATTTGAGGAGGAGTATCTCCAACTTAAATAGGTTGGGTTAGCAAGTAAGAGAGGTAGAAGAGAGATCAAGGGTGTCCACCAAATTTTAGAAAATTTGGCATGACCTTGGTGTAATGTGTTAAGAGAGGGAGAGGTTGGAGTTGTACTTTTCTTGGAACATCACAAGAGGAAGGGGATGAACCAAGAAAGAAGAAGGGAGGAAGAACAACAAGCAAACAAAGCAAAGCCAAAAGCAAATGCAATTTATAAAAACCAAGGTGGTGATATGCATGAATGCAACATGATGAAATGAAACAAAAGCAAGAAAGGTAAAAAGGATCTATGTATTACTCTTGGGATGTTACAGCCGCTCTCTCCATGCTGTCAATAACATTGGCAGTCGTGCCTTCTTCGTCCATTATATTCGGTGTATCTCCGTCGACACCAGAGTGTACCCGACACTTCGACCTGGCTGCATCTACTACGGAGATTTGGGTTATATCAGAGAGTACTTTGATGATATAAAGGCCTGGGATGAGTGGCCAATACGTGTGGATAGATTAGGAAACTACGGTATGAGAAATGAACAAAGGCCATACCGTTCGGAGGATGTATTGGCTGCACATCGCAGACGGAAGGAGTTCAATGAATATTTCCTTCGGATCATAGAACGGAGTGATGAAGAAATATATGCTCGAATGAAGATCGGATTCATTCATCCCGGCGTATCCTAATCTTCATGTTGGCCATACATTGCGTCTTGTATTATTTTCAGATTAGTTTGTCGTGAACATTAACATTGTTATTGGTCGCTTTTGGTCGTTGAATGCAGTTTATGTATTATACTCCGTACTTAGTTTTCTGGATTTATTATGTTGTGAATTTTTCCTATACTAGCTTCTAGATTTGACTGATTTTGTTTGTAATGATGATGGCTTGATGTGGTCTGTCGGCCTTGACTGCCGGAGCAGAGCAATTAACCAGGTGTACCGTCTTTATATTAGTATTATATTATATTACTTGACCATAGCCATATTCAAAATAAAATCTCTGTCGGGCGGCAAAATCTCCCGCCAATTCTGAAATATTTCAGACGGGTTTTTGAATGGGATAAGAAGATAGATCACGATGATAGTAACCGGTATTTAATGTGATGATGATTTGATTTTTCACTCGGCCTTGAACATAGGTACTAGTACGGTGTCACAATTTTTTATCATTATACTTCGACCTTAGCCAAATTCAAAATATCATAGCGGCAAAACTTCCCGCCCACAAAATACAAAAATTTCACACGCTTCCAAATTCCCATTCTACCCCTGTGGAGATGGCAGCAAAGTCGTTTGGTGGGGGGGTCTACCCATCATTTTTTTCGATCACCACCTCCCTAGCCCAGAAACCCTCCCAAAAAAAATTCATTTCCCTCATACCACCCATCGGAACTTCCAAAGTCCCTCTCTCCCACCTCCACGACCACCGCACCGAAACATCCCCGCCGGACTTCTCTGGCCTACCCGAGGAATCGCGATCCTCGTCATCCGACTGCCTGCCGGAGCCGCTTCATCGACGCCGTCATCAACCGGACCGGATCATCCCCGCCGAACCTCCAAACCATATGCTCATCCAGCAGTCTACCGCAGTCGCTTCAGCTGCGGTATCGTCCACCCCACCGGAGCCGCTTCGCCGGATCCGTCGTCCACCGCATCGAATCTTGCTCACCGACACCGCTGTGCATGAACCGGATCTGCTTCACCGGCGCCGTGCATGATCTAAACTCTTGTACTGTCGCTTTTCTATTGCTTGCTTGCAAGTTCTTGTTTAATCTTGGGAAACCTGTTTGTGCTAACGACGCGCCATTGTTTTTTGCAGATGAGATGAGTAACCATGAATTGTAATGGCCGTCTCTCCAACCCCAAGTAGCACATGTAGTGTACTTCATCACCGGATCTATCAACCCCGTGAAGATCTCGTCGTGACTCCCACGAGTGCTTCTCCTAATGTAAGTCCCTGTTTTTAGCGCCATGTTCCGGGTTCGTATGCTTGTTTATCCGAAGCTCTTTTAGTTCATTCCTAGATATGACCGTAACACCTTGCTATTTTCTAGTTCATTGCTAACTTTAAGCGGTTGAACATTTTGGTTTGCATTCCCTCGCTTCCGTAGATGTAGCCATCATAACTTCTATCTTGCTCGGTCGTCGTTACAAAAATTATAGGTCGCTACTATTTTGTTCATGCCAATCTTGTTCTCCCCGAACATGTTGGTTTGCATTCCCTGTACTACAGTGATGGCATTGTTATTTCTATCCACTTCGTCGTAAGCTAACAAAGTAACTGCTCGCTATTAGTTCCTCGCATGCTATCGCTCTCGCCATCCCTGCAGTACAAATTTATTTGAACTCGTCACAGCGAGCTACTTCCATCATAATTTTGTCTCGCCATCCGATTCTACAAGTTGGTGTGCATTCCCTCTTCTACAAGTTCACAGTGATCCCACTATATTCCGTTTCTCGGTCCATCCTAAGCCATAGCATTAACTATCCTATATGTGTTGCTCATCACAACTTTATATCCCGAAACAAATTGATTTGTTTCCCTTATCTACAAGTTTATGAGTGATGCCATTATAACTCCTATCCGTTTTATTCCTAGCTATTATAGTAACATCCTGCTATTATTTAGTTCATGGCCAATTTTAAGTAATTGCACATGTTGGTTCGCATTCCCTGCTCTATAGCTTTTGGAATCGTAACTTCTATATTTGGTTTACATTCCTCGCTCTGTAGATCTAGCCATCATAACTTTATCTTGTTCAGTCGTTGTTACAAAAATTATGGCCTGCTACTATGTTGTTTGTGCCAATTTTTTACTCCATGAACATGTTGGCTTGCATTCCCTGTACTACAGGTGATGCCATTGTTTTGTATCTAGTTCATTGTAAGCTAACAAAGTAAGGACTTAGTTTGGCATGCTATCACTATGCTATCTAGCCTCGTAGTACAAATAAACTTGTCATACTACTAGATAATAATTTCGTGTGCCATCTTGTTCTTTAAAAGCTGCATTATTGACTTGTTTCTCCGACTTGGCATGACGCTCACATATGGAATGCCGAACATATTGGTTTGCATTCCCTCTTATACAAGTTCACAGAGTGATCCCACTATATTCGTATCTGGTCCATCCTAAGCTCCAAGCATTAACTATCCTCTATGTGTTGCTCATTACAAGTTTATATCCCGAAACATCTTGATTTGCATCCCCTTCACTATAAGTTCAGGAGTATTATTTAGTTCACGGCCAAAATGATGTAATTGCACTTGGCACATGTTGGTTCACATTCCCTCCTCTTTAGCTTTTGCCATCATAACTTCTATTTTTGGTTTACATTCCCTACTCTCTAGATGTAGCCATCATAACTTCATCTTGCTCAATCGTTGTTACAAAATTTATAGCCTGCTACTATGTTGTTCATGCCAATCTTGTACTCCCTGAACATGTTGGTTTGCATGGGACTCGATAGTAGTAAGTCTGCTGTTTCATTCTAACATGCTCTTTTATATTGGCTATTGGTATGCAGCATGCACTCTTTGTTTGCTTATTGTGCGCATTACAACGATCTTGTTATAACGACGAAATGATGAGTTCCAAATTCTTTGCCAAACAATATAGTAGTGTCTTTGCCTTTCCATTGTTGCTATCTTAAGTTGTAATGTCTTTGTTTCAGATATAGGTGCTGCATGTACAACTTAAAAGATTGCCGGGTCGCTTCATTGTATTGCTAGGTTTAATTACCATTCAATTTCTCTGGATTCTGTAATATTTTTTCAAAGCCTTGCAGCTGATGTAATATTTAGTTAGTTTTTATAGTTCTTTCGCGCATTTTTTCTTTGGTGCTTGTGGTAAGTGAGGCTATCCGACAGAAATCATGTGGTGCGTAAATGTTCTTAGTATCTAAATCACAAATTCCCATCACTTAAACGGCCCAATTAAGCGAAATCACTAAAGCGCCTATTATGCCGGCATATACACACCAACTAAACGGGCTGGCCCACTTACTTATTGTGCCAGCCCACTTGCTTTAAGGTGGACCCCACCCACTACTGGGCCGGCCCAAGAATGTAGAAAGTGGGCCCCACAAGCTTATTGGGCCGGCCCGCTAACTCGTCGGGCCAGCCCACCTGATTAACCGTGGACCCCACATACTAATTGGGCCGGCCCACTAACTTGTTGGGCCAGCCCAAAAGCTTTTGTGGTGGACCCCACACACTAAATGGGCCGGCCCTTTAACAGGATAGTGGGGCCCACCTGCGTTTTTGGCCCGGCCCACCATCTTGTTGGGCCGGCCCACTTGCTATATGGTGGACCCCACATATTAAATGGGCCGGCCCTTTAACAGGAAAGTGGGACCCACCTGTGTTTTGGCCCGGCCCACTTGCTATACGGTGGACCCCACATATTAAATGGGTCGGCCCTTTAACAGGAAAGTGGGACCCACCTATGTTTTGGCCCGGCCCACTATCTTGTTGGGCCGACCCAGTTGCTATACGGTGGACCCCACGTACTAAATGGGTCGGCCCTTTAGCAGGAAAGTGGGACCCACCTACGTTTTTTTGGCCCGACCCACTTTCTTGTTGGGCTAGCCCACTTGCTATATGGTGGACCCCACATACTAAATGGGTCGGCCCTTTAAAAAGGAAAGTGGGACCCACATGTGTTTTTGGCTCGGCCCACTATCTTCTTGGGCTGGCCCACTTGCTATATGGTGGATCCCACATACTAAATGGGCCGGCCCATTAACGAGAAAGTGGGACCCACTCGTGTTTTTGGCCCGGCCCACTGGCTTGTTGGGCCAGCCCATTTGATCTATTGTGGACCCCACATACTAAATGGGCCGGCCCGATAGCAGGAAAGTGGGACCCACATGCTTATTGGGCCGGCCCAATAACTTCTTGGGCCGGCCCACTTGCTTCAAGGTGGACCCCACTTTTTAAATGGGCCGGCCCATTAAAGGTTTGACCAGTCAACCTGAGAGGTTAGGCCCGGCCCATGTAACTAATGGACCAGCCCAGCTATTGTTATCACCAGAATTTGACCGAGTCAGAAGTGGGCCGTGATCAAGATGGACGTGAAGAATATATATATAGAAGAAATACGTGAATCGGCCTTTTATACCAAGTTGGGCTTAATTGCCCGTGTATCTGTAACATATTAGATCGCATCTTAGTTTAGAAGTTAGAATCTTACTCGTGCACGGTTTGGTGCACGCCCACATTAGAAAGTCCCCTGGACTATAAATATGTATCTAGGGTTTATGGAATAAACAACAACCAACGTTCAACCACAAACAAATCTCGGCGCATCGCCAACTCCTTCATCTCGAGGGTTTTCTCCGGTAAGCACCATGCTGCTTAGATCGCATCTTGCGATCTAGGCAGCACAAGCCTACCCACGTTGTTCATGCGTTGCTCGTACTGAAGCCTTTTTGATGGCGAGCAACGTAGTTATCTTAGATGTGTTAGGGTTAGCATTGTTCTTCGAATTACATGCTTTCGTTATGCAACCCTTGCACGTCTAGCCGCCCTTACACCTATCTTAGGTGTAGGGGCGGCACCCCGCTTGATCATAATTTAGTAGATCTGATCCGTTACGGTTGCTCCTTGTTTCATCAAGGATTAGTTTAACATCCGCAATAGTTAGGCCTTACAAAGGGTTGGAGGATCCAGCGGCGTGTAGGGTGGCGTTTGCTAGCCCTAGAAAGGATGTTCCGGGGATCAACCTCGTGTTGGTTTTTAGGCCCTGTCTAGGATCGGCTTACGGTCACCGTGCGCGAGCGCGAGGCCCAATCGTGAGTAGGATGATCCGATTATGCGGTGAAAACCCTAAATCGTCGTAGATCTAATCAGCTTTATCTTGATCAAGCGGGACCACCATATATTCGGACACCTTGTCCGGATCATGGGTGGATCGGCTCTTTGAGCCGATTCACGGAGATAACCCGAGAGCCGATCGAGGCTCGTATTTAATGTTTACGTGTATGCCATGCAGGAAACTAAGCGAGGCATCATCCACACCTTCCCGACCGGGTATAGGTCGGGTGGCACGCCCTTGCGATTGGCATCGGCGCGTGCGACCGGGAGGCTTTGCGGGCCGTCGCTCCGAGGGACCGGGGCCGGCCGCAGCCCTAGTTGTTCCCGGCTCTACCGTGTTGACCATCTCTCGCCCGCCGGGGGTTTCGACGTCAACACATTCTCGGCACGCCCGGTGGGACAACCTTCGACATCCACCACATCGCCGTTCGCATCCGAGATGGCGGAAGGCACTCCGGTCAAGTACGAGGATCCGCCCGATGAGCTCAAGAAGAAGCATGACGAAATCAAGGCGGTCCTCGAAGCCGAACTCATCGGCTCTTTCCACCGAACCCGCTCCCATGGCGTCGGTGGAAGGGTTTCACACTCGAAGGCGCACTCGATGGAGTGGATCCGTCCGCCCCGTCGGAAGAACGCACCGAGTCGCCGCGGCAGGAGATCAACTACATGGTGGCTCATTCGCCGCACCACCACTCGAGAGCCTCGGTGAACACCTTGGAGCGTGTCGCTATGCGCGTCGTCCGAGAAATCATGAGCCACCGGTATTCTCCGTCGGGACCAGCTCCGGGGACTTTCAAGGGAGAGATGCCACTCCAGCCCCGGCCGTTCGCATGGGCAGCACCGGAACTGCCGAACTCATCGGCATACGTCGTCTACAAGATTGGTGGTGATCCCGGTGACTACCAATTCCTACCCGAGGCACCCAAGGAGATCCCGCACGGATACGCGTGCACATACGTACCGGATCGCAACGCCCGGGCACTCTCGAACCGAGCTGCAATATCGGGGGCCTCTCGGAACGGCGAGGAGGAACGTCGGGAGCCGATCCCGAGAAGCAATCGTGGCTAGCTAAGTACGCCACTCCGACAAACCTCCAAAGCCCAGCTCCTGCAGCTTGGCTTAGAACCGGAAAAGCAAGCATGGCTGGTTAAGTATGCCACCCCGGCGAATCTTCGGGGTTCGACACCTTCGACCATCACGGCGGATCAGATTTGTGCAATTACGAAAGATCGGCTCGGCATGATGCCGAAAAGGAAGACGTTCGGCTACACCAAGCCGTACCCCAACGACTACGAACTGATCCCGCTACCACCCAAATATCGGCTCCCGGACTTCACGAAGTTTAGTGGATCAGATGGTTCCAGCTCCATCGAACATGTGAGCCGGTATTTGGCATAACTGGGCACGATCTCAGCATCAGACGAGTTGCGCGTGAGATTCTTCGCACAGTCCCTCACAGGATCGGCTTTCGGGTGGTACACATCGCTGCCACCGAACTCCATCCGGACTTGGAAGCAGTTGGAAGAGCAGTTCCATGAGCAGTATCACTCGGAGGCTTCCGATGTTGGTATTGCCGATCTAGCGCAAGTACGACGGAAGCGCGGGAGACGAGTGTCGAATACGTCCAGCGCTTCAGGACCATTAGGAACCGATGCTTTTCGGCTCATATAAGCGAAAAGAAGCGGTCGAGTTGGCGGTGGTGGGTCTCTCATCATCAATCAAGGACGTGGCCTCCCAAGCGTGACTACCCTTCGTTGGCGCACATGGTGCGTAGGCTGTCGGCATATGAACAGCGCCACCCGGATGTTTACCAGGACAAATTCAAGCGTGCGGTGACCTTGGTTGAGGCGAGACGAAGATGAAGGTGCTATGGGAGATCGGGGAGGTAGCAGTGGCTGAATGGACTCGAGCGACGAGCCCCGTGACCCGCAAATGGGTGAAGCCACAAGGCCCTCCAAAAGGGTTCGACTTCGACGTGACCAAGACCGAACAGATTTTTGATCTCTTACTCACGGAGAAGCATATAAAGGTACCCGAAGGCCACAAGATCCCCACGGCGCGAGAGCTGAACGGAAAGCCATACCGCAAATGGCATAACACGTTCTCCCACACCACCAACGACCGCAGGGTGTGGCGGCAACAGATCCAAATGGCGATAGAAAATGGACGGTTGATTTTTAACCGAGACGCCATGAAGGTCGACACACACCCCTTCCCCGCCGTAAACATGGTGGAGTATACTTACCATGGAGGGTGCCAGCCGGATTTCTCGTGCAAAATCAATATGGTAGATCTTGGACACCACGCTGGCAAGGATGGAGATGAGGGCAGCTGCTCTCATAGCAAAGATACAGAGGAAGCCGCTCCACGCGATCGGCTCCGCCAAGATGGCAAGCGCTACGTCACAGAGGGAGAAGTGAAGAACATAAGATATCAGCGACCTCTCTTCGATCACCTCCTCAACAAGTATGTGAGTCGATACGACCAACGCCGACGGTCCAGCGATGATGATGAAAGAGATCGTCTGGCTAGAGAAGCCAGAAGACATCGTTGGCATAATCGCGATGAGGAGGAGCACGAGCGTTGTGCCAAGGGAAAGGCAAGGGAGCGAGACGACGAGGACAGACACTGGGATTGTCCCTTCTTCGAGCACTCGCCGGGATTCAGGAATGAGCCGATTGCCAACAATCGGCAATTGCCCGTAATGCAACCGAAGAAGAAGGAGGCAGCCAACGTGTCCGTGTTCGAGCGCTTGGGACCTCTCCCGCCACGGAGCAAACGAGCTGAGTCCCCTCGGTTGAAAGATCTCGAAGATTCAGAAGACGAGGGAGAAGAAGAAGACAGTATCACCGACCAAGGTGGTGCCTCGATGGACTCAGCCGTTCCCGTAAACGCAGGGTTCAACGATTGCGCGGCCCGGAAGAAGCCGAGAGGTTATACTTGCATACATTGAGGAAGGCAAGGCCTGATCCGGCTGCGAAGGTTCAGCGAACCCTGGATGAAGAGGGTCGTCCACGGAAAATGGAGTGGCGCCCCAAGCAAAGGAAAGCCGATGATGAAACATCGGCCGGCACAAACATGGTGCTCGTTCTTCCGACGAAGCTTAGTGCTCCACGATTACACGATGCACTCAAGGTGGGCGACAGCAAGCGCACCAACATGATGAAGTCAGAGATTGGGCTGGTTTTGTCTACCGGCCCGAACGAGTAGCAAGAGCACGTCAATGAGCAAACGTGGCGAGGCTGATCCTTGTGATCGGCCCCAAAAATTTATGAAGGGACATTACAAAACCTTCACCGAGCAAGCAACATGCAGGCCGATTCCAGCAATCGGCCAAAAAATTATCCTCACCATCCATTTTTCCTGGGTTCAACATGTTATCCAACAGAGCCGATACCATCAATTCTCTTGACAGAATCGGCTCGGGGGGGCACCCAGGTGGATAAAACACGAGGATATGCAATGGAAGCGTCTCATCCTTTGGTGATGGGTATTGGAGTATGGGGGCCGATGCACCAGTCGGCCGTAAAAAAATCTGAAAAATTCGAAATTTTTTGAGCACAGCCGATGCAGCAGACATCGACTTAAGGATATAAAAGCCGATGCATGGCCATCGACTCAAGAGGAATAACTGTTACGATCAGAGGGCCAATGGAGCACGAAGGGGGATTTTAATGGAAGAACTCCTCAATGGAGTAGTTTAAGGGCTCGGATCCTCTCTTCAAGGACAAGGCCAAGAGCAGCCTGGACGTGCAGATCGGGTAAAGGGTGGATTGCATTAGATCCACCAAAGGGAAGGAGCCGATCTAGCCGGCAAGATGCAGGAAGAACTGAAGAAGCTCGGGGGGCAGCTCACCTTGAAGGCTCTCTGCTCTGGGAAGCCGATTTATGTTCCAATCGGCTGGTTCTGCACAAGAAGCTCCCTCAGACATAATCAAGCCCAGGTCCATACAGCTAATTTGCGTATCCTCGTCTCTGTTTTGCCTTGGCTGAGACTCGGGGGGCAACAGGCCTGGTAGGTGCTCTATTTTTGAGAGCCGATTGGAGTTACCTCGGCTGTCACTGCATCATGATCTTCTCGGGGAGGAACCGGGAAGGAAAAGCCGTCGTCCGGGTACGAGGTTTGGACCGTGCTCTGGTGCTGCAAGAAAAGGAAGAGACTCGGTTTCTCAAATTAGCCGATGAACAGTCGTCGGCTGCGGGACTGCCAAAACGCCACGGTCAAGAGAAACAATATAGTCCGATTCGTTACTATCGGTCTTGGTGTGGCAAGCGGGAGGATGGAAATTGGATTAATGGAAGGAGAAATTGGAAGAACAATTCTCGTTAATTCAAAGGAGCGGCTTTACAAGAAGAGCCGATGGCTATCAAAAGAGGGATCTGGTGCCTAGTGCACTGCCACTCGCTAGTCCTACCCTACTAGTCGTCGCTCGTCCTCATCATCGCCGTCGTCGAGGTCGTCGGCGCTGCTCCCGAGAAGCTCCTCGCCGTTGCTGCCCCGGCCCGTCGGCCGGAGCTTCCTCCTCCTCCTCGTCATCATCATCATCCTCGCTATCCGCCCAGCTGCGGAAGCGCTTCGTTGGAGGATACCCGGCGGAGGAGGAGGAATCATCTTCCTCCTCCTCATCTTCTTCTTCCTCGTCGTCATCGTCGTCCTCGCTGTCCGCCCACATGCGGGAGCGCTTCTTCGGCGGAAGCCTGGCGGAGGGGGAGGCCTTGGTCCTCTCCGCTTCTCCTCCTTTCTTCTCCTTGTCAGAGGAGATGGGGTTGTCCTCTTCCTTGTTCTTCGGCGACGGTTGGAGAGAGAGGCCTGAAGCGGAGGAGGAAGAGGAAGACATGGCTGCAGGGGAGAAGGGTTTTTTGGTTTGGTGAACAGAGCAGAGCAAGGGGATGGAGCGGCGAACCGTTTTGCAAAGATAAATAAAGAGAGTGAAGTGGAGATTTAATGCCATAACGGTTCTCGAGGGTGTGATGCTGAAATTGTCAATTCATACAGAGAAGCCCAGGAGGCGAGGCGTAATGATGGAAGATTCGCGGCAGTTCGCTCCGCCACGACATGACCCGACGAAAGAAGAGCATAATGATTTTGGAAATGTCATTTCCAAAACCAGGGGGGCATGTGTTATCACCAGAATTTGACCGAGTCAGAAGTGGGCCGTGATCAAGATGGACGTGAAGAATATATATATAGAAGAAATACGTGAATCGGCCTTTTATACCAAGTTGGGCTTAATTTCCCGTGTATCTGTAACATATTAGATCGCATCTTAGTTTAGAAGTTAGAATCTTACTCGTGCACGGTTTGGTGCACGCCCACATTAGAAAGTCCCCTGGACTATAAATATGTATCTAGGGTTTATGGAATAAACAACAACCAACGTTCAACCACAAACAAATCTCGGCGCATCGCCAACTCCTTCATCTCGAGGGTTTTCTCCGGTAAGCACCATGCTGCCTAGATCGCATCTTGCGATCTAGGAAGCACAAGCCTACCCACGTTGTTCATGCGTTGCTCGTACTGAAGCCTTTTTGATGGCGAGCAACGTAGTTATCTTAGATGTGTTAGGGTTAGCATTGTTCTTCGAATTACATGCTTTCGTTATGCAACCCTTGCACGTCTAGCCGCCCTTACACCTATCTTAGGTGTAGGGGCGGCACCCGCTTGATCATAATTTAGTAGATCTGATCCGTTACGGTTGCTCCTTGTTTCATCAAGGATTAGTTTAACATCCGCAATAGTTAGGCCTTACAAAGGGTTGGAGGATCCAGCGGCGTGTAGGGTGGCGTTTGCTAGCCCTAGAAAGGATGTTCCGGGGATCAACCTCGTGTTGGTTTTTAGGCCCTGTCTAGGATCGGCTTACGGTCACCGTGCGCGAGCGCGAGGCCCAATCGTGAGTAGGATGATCCGATTATGCGGTGAAAACCCTAAATCGTCGTAGATCTAATCAGCTTTATCTTGATCAAGCAGGACCACCATATATTCGGACACCTTGTCCGGATCATGGGTGGATCGGCTCTTTGAGCCGATTCACGAGATAACCCGAGAGCCAATCGAGGCTCGTATTTAATGTTTACGTGTATGCCATGCGGGAAACTAAGCGAGGCATCATCCACACCTTCCCGACCAGGTATAGGTCGGGTGGCACGCCCTTGCGATTGGCATCGGCGCGTGCGACCAGGAGGCTTTGCGGGCCGTCGCTCTGAGGGACTGGGGCCAGCCGCAGCCCTAGTTGTTCCCGGCTCTACCGTGTTGACCATCTCTGCCCGCCAGGGGGTTTCTGACGTCAACAGCTATATAGTTGACCGGTCAAACTAAGTCACCTGGCCCGGCCCGCAAACTTAATGGGCCGGCCCACTTAAGACGTGGCAGGCCTCGTGTGGGCCTACCATCTACCACGGGGTTTAGCCGGTTAACGTCGTTAACTGCCAGTTAACGGCGTCTACCACGTGGTAGTTTGCATGACGTCAGCAGTCAACGGGCTCCCGGAAACACTTCTGCAACGGTCCGATTTTCCGTGGCGGAAGGGCGCCCAAGCGCGACGGACCGAACAAACGTGGTAGGACTTTGCCTGACGCAGTTTCAACAACAGAACCCATATCGTCGGGTTAGGCCCATAGGCGACGAAAAATACCCCTTATCGGACGATTTTGGGACGTTGCCTATCAGAACTTTTCTTGTAGTGTTTATATGTCCTGCATGGTTGTTTATATATAGTGGAAATTGTCCCGAAGGTTAATCTTGACAATGTATGCAATGAATTCATGTTCATCACACGTGCATACATTGTGGGGGAGTTTGTTCTATATATGTTGGTTCTACTCACATCCCTTTCATTAGTTGTAGTTGTGTGAGTAGATCTGGTTTTGATATGGACTAGTAGCTTTGTGTTACTTGACCATATCAAATACAACCTCTTGTATACAACATATTCTCGGATAAGTTGCATATATAGTTGTTTCTAATATTCATTATATAAACCCTCTTATTGTGGTTGTAATCAATTACCAAAATGGGGGAGATTGTAAGGGTATATTTCCCATATATATGTGTGGTTTTGGTAATCAGTGACAACCCCTATGGACTAATGTTTTCATTGAGTTTATATGAAGGAATATTCCATAGGTACTACTTGTATTCCATGTGTTGGATTCAAGTATGGATGCCATGAAGATAAAGATATACCTTGTGTATTGGAATTAAGATCATCGATTTGAAGATATATATGTGATATGATCAAGAAGAAGAAATGAAGATGGAGTTCTTATGTGGAACTCAATATTAGCCATGCTCTAGCTTATGTGATAAGCAATGAATGATCAAGATCTTGAGTGCTTGATTCCAAGTGAAGAATTCAAGTTATGGCTCTAAGTTGGTGTCATGATAGTCTCATAAGTTGAGCTATGGTTGACTTAAGATTTAGAGCATGCAAACAAATGAAGAACTCTATATACACCTCAAGATAGTATGATAGAGCATGAGAAGATACAAGGTTGACCAATACAAAGAGTGAAGAATAGATTCAAGTTTGGTCAACACATTAGTAAAAGATTATCACAACAACTAATAAGAGCATCATCATAAGATGATGTCCCAATCATTGAACCTTCAAAGAGAAATGAAACAAGCTTATAGTGTTGGAACAAATCATAGAATTGAAGAGAGTAACAATGTTTCACTAGGAGAAACTATTGGATTCCAGGAAGAATCTGGATATGGAATATATTCAATTATATCAAACAAGGTCACCACTGAGTTTGAGAAAAGTCGTAGTTTGCACAAGTCAGTTGCGCGTACATCCCGAAACATGAAAAAACTCAAACTTCAACGACGAATTTTAGTTTAAGGGGGAGAGACTGTAATATCCTAGCATTTGGGGTTACAAAAAGAGATGAAACAGATATGTGCATTGCATTCATGCATAGAAAATCCGGGGAAAATTTTCGCGCTTTCAAATAAAACATGTCACAATAACTAAAGTTTTACTTGAGTTGATGGAATTGAAGTAGATCATCAAATCAAGTGCTATAAACCTCAATGTGACTTTGCTAAAACCTTGTTTTGGGTAGAGATGATTGGATATAAGAAGTTAGATCAAATGGAACTAAAACCAGCACAACAATACATTAAGCAAGGATCAATTACTTGATCTTCTTAAAGATCATAGTATGGTATTCCCTGCCATAACATATGGATATCTATTCAACTGCAAATCAAGTAACAATAAAATGGAGAAACTATTCCTGACTATCTTTTCCATGTCTTAAACTAATACATATTTCTACCATGAACCTCTTGGTATTCATTCCAGTTCAATCTTGGATTCATGACAAGGAAATCCACACTAGTATTGTTCCCCAGTTTTCATTCATTATATTCTTCACTATTCAAATTATCATACATCAAAACCTAGAAAATAGAGAGTTCTAAATCTATTAGAGAAGCAATGTCAACACTTGGGCCAAACCATTGGATATATATCCATATGCTCACATCATCATCTTTAATAATAACCCTAGGGTGTTATTCAAGACATTTCCTAGAGAGAGAATCCATTTACATTAACCATAGATCTTGATGATCACATCATTATCTTTGGAGTATAACCTTAGGTTATTATTAAAGTAATTTCCAAGTGAGAGAAACCATTGATACCAACCTTAGCTATACCTATTAAAGAAGCCATCACAACTCTTGAACTAAAGTATTAGGAGATAAATCATCTCTCATTGGAGTGGTGAGATAACCAAGTATGAAGTGGAATAAGACCATGTCCAGGAATTGATGAGGTATGGATGAGACTAACCCAACTAAGATAGCCAAGTGGATCCTTAGCCTAGATACCTAATGAGATCTTATGAGTACATCATCCACCCCCATGTAAGAGACTCAAGCTAAAGTGTTAAACTCAAGTTAATTGAGCAAGCACTTGATCTTGGGGATGAGAGTGAAATCGTCTTAGTCAAACCTTTGGTAAGCCAAAACCCTTGATAATAACACCCTAGTAATGATCATAAACCCTAAGAGCTTGAAGTAGAAGACATTAAGAATAAGTTGATCATGTCTAATGCATGATCATGGTTTGCAGATATATAAGTATTAGATAAAACTTTATATGATAAGGGGATACCATCCATCACATAAAATCATAGGGAGACAACCCTAGTAATTTTCAACATCTTAAGTAGAGAATCTTCTCCATTTTACTAAAACCTTGCCTAACCAAGACTTTGTAACAACCTTAGTAGTATTCTGAGATAAACAACCTATCAATGGTGAGGAAGAGCAACCCTAGATAATTTAGTATGGTATTGAATCACATATAGAACCTATGCTCATATCTCAAACTAACTTGTGTATTACTTGATGATCACAAGTAAAATCCTAAACCATATCCCAATCATGTTTATGCTTCACTTGGTGAGCATAAGATGGTCCTAATACTAACCCTTAGATCCCAACTCCAAGAATGGTCTTCACAACCATATTCTTGTAAAGCAATAAAGGACATGTTGAGTACCACTTTGTTATGTTTACTCTATGCTCATAAACAAATAATTGCTTTAAATGCACTATTATTCATGATCCTTTGTTTGAGTTACTTTTCATGTTATAACATAGTTGCTAAGTTCTATTGAATTATATCTATCATGCCTATGTTTAGAGTACTTTGGGAAAGTGGATCGATTGCCCTAGAATTACAACTACATAGAGGGTCTCTACAAGTCTATAAAGAAGTTCCAAAAAATTGATCGGTAGTAGTCCGGTCGCACCCGAACAATAATATTCCGAGCCAGCTCACAATGCTTTACATGCTTGATCAAGATTGTATTGGCTTCATGTCACCTCAAAAATTATTTTGTTATCACTTACCTACTCGAGGACGAGCATGAGTTAAGCTTGGGGATGCTTGATACGTCTCAAAAGTATCTATAAGTTTTGATTCTCCATGCTTGTTTTACACCAATTCATATATGTTTTGCTTACACTTCGTTGCACTTTTACATGATTTCCGACACTAACCTATTAACAAGATGCCACAGTGTTTGTTCCCTATTTTCTGCTATTTTTGTATTTCAGAAAAGTTGTATAGGAAATATTCTCGGAATTGGACAAAACAAAAGCCGCAGTCAATATTTTACCGTAACGAATACGAAGTCCGAAGGGGATCGAAGAGGCGCACCTGGCACCCCACCAACCTAGATCCTCCGCCTATTTATACATCTTCTCGGGAAAAACCTAGATATAAAAGCCTCCGTCCATGAAAAGTTCCACCACGGCCGCCATCGTCCAGAGAAGTTTCGGGGGCAGAAGTCTCTCTTCCGGCACCCTTCCGGGACGGGGAATTTCCCCCGGAGCCATCTCCATCGACTCCACCACCATCTCCATCGTTGCTGAATCCCATGATGAGGAGGGAGTAGTTCTCCCTCGGGGCTGAGGGTTCTACCGGTAGCTATGTGGTTTATCTCTCTCTCCCATGTACTTCAATACAATGATCTCATGAGCTGCCTTACATGATTGAGATCCATATGATGAAATTTGTAATATATATGTCGTTATGCTATTCAAGTAGATTTTACTTATGTGATCTCCAGAGACTCCTTGTCCCACGTGTGTAAATGTGAGGGTGTGTGCACCGTGTGGGTCTCTTAGGCTATATTTCACAGAATACTTATTCACTGATTTATGATTTGAGTTGGATGTCTCTATGAAATTGTGGTGTGTTAGTACCGCCTATGAATGCTCATAGTACATCGTGGGGTGTTTATTAGTGCTTGGGAATACATCTTTGAGGTTTGCTTTTGCAGCCCTACACGGTGAATTAGTGTTCGTTATCCAGCCAGAGAGTAGTTCAGAATAGCATAGTGAAATGCTTATACTTGTATTCCTTTATGATATCACCGTTGAGAGTGACCACTAGTGAAAGTATGATCCCTATGCCTTGTTTCCAAGCATCGAAACACCATTTATTTACTGTTTTACTACATGTTTACTCGTTGCCATATTTATTTTAGATTGTTATTACCAATCATATTTATCCATATCACTTGCATTTTACTATCTCTTCGCCGAACTAGTGCACCTATACATCTGACAAGTGTATTGGGTGTGTTGGGGATACAATAGACTTCTTGTATCGTAATTGCAGGGTTGCTTGAGAGGGATATCTTTGACCCCTACCTCCCCGAGTTCGATAAACCTTTGGTGATCCACTTAAGGGAAATTTCTTTGTTGTTCTACATACTTCTGGACTTGGAGGCCCAACATTGTCTACAAGAATAGAAGCGTGCGTAGAAATCACTGCCCCCCTTCAACTCCCCTTCGGTCTCTGTCTTCGTTACAGAGAAATATTTACTTTGGCTTTTGTTCTGTCCAATTCCGAAAATGTTTCTTGTACAACCTTTCTGAAACCAAAAATAAAAAAAACATGGAACTAGCACTGTGGCATCTTGTCAATGTGTTAGTGCCGGAAATCATGTTAAAGTGCAATGAAGTGTAAGCAAAACATATATGAATTGGTGTAAAATAAGCATGGAGCATCAAAAATTATAGATACGTTTGTGACGTATCAATTGCACACCGTTGGGGAACCCAAGTAGAAGGTATGATGACCACAGTAGAAAGTTTCCCCTCCGTAAGAAACCAAGGTTTAATCAACCAGTAGGAGAAACGCATGACTTCTGAAGGTGTTGCTAGCTGACTATTGGCAGGGCGCACTACCGGTGTCAGCAACAACGTGGAACCTGCACACAACACAACCAAAATATTTTGCCCCAACATTATAGTGAGGTTGTCAATCTCACCAGTTTTGCAGAAAACAAAGGATTAAATGTATAGTGTGGAAAGAGATGTTTGTTTGCATTGGAATGAAAAGAGAACAATGCTTGCAGTAAGTAAACATAACATGATTATTGTATCAGTGTAAAGGAAAGGACCGGGCTCCACAGTTCACTAGAGATGTCTCTCCATAAATAGCATGTTGCTGAACAAACTACAACTAGGCAATTGAGAGAATAAAGATCATACATGAAAAGATGATTACTATGAGATTCGTTTGGGCATTACAACATACTCCCTCTGTTCCATTCTATAGTGCCTATAGTTTTTTGGCACGGAAATTAGCGCAAGAGTATTTTTTACACAAGACCCCTAGCTAAACGATTTGAGATCAACGTAAAATTTGGGAAATCCATATCTTACTAACTTACCATAACAAATTGGGATTTCTATTTTTGTGCCCCTAGTTCGTTAGTTGTGCTCAGTTTTCCCCATCCTCTTAACTTTTCCTCCCTCTAGTTTGAAACCCCTCGTAGACGCTCAGACGGGAGGGTTGCCGTCAGATCAGAGGCCTTACCGTTACCATTAATTTTACTGGTGGGGATGCACAGAGGGCAGTTTCTCTCTGACCGTCTCGTGCTAACGGGTAGCTATACATCTGTCGTGGGCCGTTTTATTTCCTGATTGTATACGCGGTGCTGCCATTGACAAATGGGGCTGCTCTATAGGGCTGCCGCAGCCAATGACTAGTGGGGTCGTCTATTTTTCAGGAAAAGACATATATAACTGCTCTATGGGGCTGCCACAGCCAATGACCAGTGGGGTCGTCTATTTTTCAGGAAAAGACATATATTGCTGCTCTGTGGGGCTGCCGCAGGCAATGACCAGTGGGGTCTTCTATTTATTTAGAGAAAATCATATATTCCCGCTCTATGGGGCCTCCGTAGCCAATGACCGCTGGGGTCGTCTATTTATTTAGAGAATATCATATAGAGCCGCTCTGTGGGGCCACCTCAGCCAATGGTAGGTGACTATTTTCGCAGCTTAATCTAAAGTGAATCTTATGCTAAACCTGGTGCTTCCCGACGGTGACCTAGCAGTGGCGGCAAGCATAGCCATTCTGACCATGCCGATATCGGCATCGTTTGGAGGCTGTGGTGCTCGAATCATGGTGGAAATTGCGACATAATTTTTTAAATGCATAATATATAGGAAAATAGCTAGATCTCTAAATTGATGCATATGAAGCTACATATATATTCTTGGTCATAATCCCCTTATCTAAAGGGGATGGATGCATGGCTTCACGTCGTCGTCGCTTTCATCGTTGATGACCCACAAGTATAGGGGATCGCAACAGTATTCGAGGGAAGTAAAACCCAAATTTATTGATCCGACACAAGGGGAGATAAATAATACTTATAAGCCTTAACGACTGAGTTGTCAATTCAGCTGCACCTGGAAAAGCACTAGTAACATGGGTGATGTGAAAGCAGCAGTAATATGAGAGCAATAGTAATAGTAACACATCAGCAGTAACAGTAACACAGAGGCAATGGCACCAGAAAATAGTTGATACTACTTCCAATGTCATATAGGAACGAGTATATGATGATGAGAGATGGACCGGGGTTCCCAGCGATCTACACTAGTGGTAACTCTCCAATAACAAGTGACAAGTGTTGGGTGAACAAATTAGAGTTGGGAAATTGATAGGATTGAAATAGCATTAAGACAGAACATCAAGATTATTAATCATGTAGGCATGTTTTCCATATATAGTCATACATGCTCGCAATGAGAAACTTGCATAACATCTTTTGTCCTACCAGCCGGTGGCAGCCGGGCCTCAAGGGAATCTACTGGCTATTAAGGTACTCCTTTTAATAGAGCACCGGAGCAAAGCATTAACACTTGATGAAAACATGTGATCCTCATATCATAGCCTTCCCCCTCCGGTTGTCCCAATTTCTGTCACTTTGGGGCCTCGGGTTCCGGACAGCAATATGTGCAAACAACTTGTAGATACAATCTAAGCAATAAGTATAGAGCTTAAATCTAAGATCATGCCACTCGTGCACTAGTGACAAGCATTAAACACAACAAGATTGCAGCAACAATAACTTCACAAACTTTATAGATAGACTAATCATAATGTATCATCCATCGGATCCCAACAAACACAACACCGATTACATCAGATGAATCTAAATAATGTAAGGCAGCTCATGAGATCATTGTATTGAAGTACATGGGAGAGAGAGTACCAACTACTACTGCTAGAACCCGTAGTCCATGGGGGAACTACTCACGGAGCATGATGGAGGCGGTGGCGTCGATGGAGATGGCTTCCGGGGGCTCTTCCCCGTCCCGGCGGCGTGCCGGAACAGAGATTCTGTCCCCCGAATTGGAGTTTCGCGATGGCGGCGGCGCCTCTGGAGTCTTTCTGGAGTTTCGTCAATTCGTATCGAGGTTTTAGGTCGTGAGGGGTCTTATAGGCGAAGAGGCGGCGCAAGGAGGCACCTGGGGGGGGCACCCCATAGGGCGGCGCTCCCCACCTCCAGGCCGCACCGGCCTATGGTCTGGGGGCCCAGGCCTCCCCTCGGACTCTCATTCGGTGTCCTGGTCCGTCTCGGTGAATTATGATGTTTGGTCTTCGTTTCGTCGAATTCCGAGAATATTGCCCGAACAGCCTTTCTGGAACCAAAAACAACAGAAATCAGGAACCGGCATCGTGGCATCTTGTTAATAGGTTATTTCCGGAAAACGCATAAAAACATTATAAAGTGCGAGCAAAACATGTAGGTATTGTCATAAAACAAGCATGGAACATCAGAAATTGTAGATACGTTGGAGAGGTATCAAGCATCCCCAAGCTTAGTTCCTACTCGCCCTCGAGTAGGTAAACGATAAAAAGAATAATTTCTGTAGTGACATGCTACTTACATAATCTTGATCATACTATTGTAAAGCATATGAGATGAATGCAGTGACTCAAGGCAATGATCTATAGTTGCTAACAAATAGATAACATATAGCAAAACTTTTCATGAATAATCCTTTCAAGACAAGCATCAAAAGGTCTTGCATAAGAGTTAACTCATAAAGAAATAGATTCAAAATAAAAGCATCGAAGCAACACAAAGGAAGATATAAGTTTCAGCAGTTGCTTTCAACTTTCAAGATGCATATCTCATGGATAATTGTCAACACAAAGTAATATGATGAGTGCAAATAAGCAAGTATGTAAGAATCAATGCACAGTTGACACAAGTGTTTGCTTCTAAGATGGAAGGAAGTAGGTAAACTGACTCAACATAAAGTAAAAGAAAGGCCCTTCGCGAGAGGAAGCAGGGATTAAATCATGTGCTAGAGCTTTTTAAGTTTTGAAATCATATAGAGAGCATAAAAGTAAAGTTTTGAGAGGTGTTTGTTGTTGTCAACGAATGGTAGTGGGCACTCTAACCCCCTCATCAAACAGACTTTCAAAGAGCGGCTCCCATGAAGGACGTTATTTCTACCAGCAAGGTAGATCATCCCTCTTCTCTTTTGTTTACACATGTACTTTAGTTTTTTTTATTTATGGATGACACTCCTCCCAACCTTTTGCTTTCACAAGCCATGGCTAACCGAATCCTCGGGTGCCTTCCATCATTCACATACCATGAAGGAGTGTCTATTTGCAAAATTAAGTTGCTTACTGATGAATCAGGGCAAAACATGTGAAGAGAATTATTAATAAAAGTTAATTAATTGAGGTCGGGAACCCCGTTGCCGACTCTTTTTGCAAAATTATTGGATAAGCGGATGAAGCCACTAGTCCATTGGTGAAAATCTGCCCAACAAGATTCAAAGATAAAACACCACATACTTCCTCATGAGCTATAAAACATTGACACAAATAAGAGATAATAACTTTTGAATTGTTTAAAGGTAGCACATGAAGTATTTACTTGGAATGGAAGAGAATACCACATAGTAGGTAGTTATGGTGGACACAAATGGCATAGGTTTTGGCTCAAGGTTTTGGATGCACGAGAAGCATTCCCTCTCAGTACAAGGCTTTGGCTAGCAAGGTTGTTTGAAGCAAACACAAGTATGAAACGGTACAACAAAACTTACATAAGAACATATTGCAAGCATTATAAGACTCTACACTGTCTTCCTTGTTGCTCAAACACTTTTACCAGAAAATATCTAGACCTTAGAGAGACCAATCATGCAAACCAATTTCAACAAGCTCTACGGTAGTTCTCCACTAATAGGTTCAAACTACATGGTGCATGAAATTAAACATGATCTACTTGAGAGCTCAAAACAATTGCCAAGTATCAAATTATTCAAGACAATATGAGGCATTTTCTGTTTCCAACCAAATAACAATAAGTTCAATAGCTTCCAACTTTTGTCATGAACATTAAAAGTAAAACGAAGAACACCAGTGTTAATATGAAAAAACGTAGCGTGTCTCTCTCCCACACAAGGATTGCTAGGATCCGATCTTATTCAAACACAAACGGAAATAAAAGCACACAGACGCTCCAAGTAAAGCACATAAGATGTGACCGAATAAAAATATAGTTTCAATAGAAGTGACCTAATAAGTTGTTGATGAACAAGGGGATGCCTTGGGCATCCCCAAGCTTAACACTTGAGTCTTCTTGAAATATGCAGGGATGAACCACGGGGGCATCCCCAAGCTTAGACTTTTCACTCTTCTTGATCATATATCATCCTCCTCTCTTGACCCTTGAAAACTTCCTTCACACCAAACTTCTCATAAACTTCATTAGAGGGGTTAGTACTCAAAAAACTTTAATCCACTTTAGTACTGTAGTGACACATTGCAAGAACTCAATAAAACATTAGCTACAGCACTCCACGTCTAGAAAGCCTTGCTTAAAGTCCACAAGAGGCAATGCAAAAAACAGAGACATAATCTGCTAAAACAGAATAGCCAGTAAAGACAATTTTTTAAGAGGTACTTCCGTTGCTCAAATCAGAAAACTCAAAACTAATGAAAGTTGCGTACATATCTGAGGAACACACACAAAAATTAGCAGATTTTTCTGAGTTACCTACATAGAGGCCTACTCAAATTCGTGACAGCAAGAAATCTGTTTCTGCGCAGAAATCCAAATCTAGTATCAACCTTCTATTAGGGACTTTACTTGGCACAACATTGCAATAAAATAAAGATAAGGAGAGGTTGATACAGTAGTAACAACTTCCAAGACACAACAAAGCAGTAGCAAAATAAAAACATGGGTTATCTCCCAAGAAGTGCTTTCTTTATAGCCATTAAGATGGGCTCAGCAATTTTAATGATGCTCACATGGAAAATAGAAAATGAAGCAAAAGGGAGCATCAAGAAGCAAATTCAAAACACATTTAAGTCTAACCCGCTTCCTATGCAAAGGAATCTTGTACACAAATAAATTCATGAAGAACAAAGTGACAAGCATAGGAAGATAAAACAAGAGTAACTTCAAGAGTTTCAGCATATAGAGAGGTGTTTTAGTACCATGCAAATTTCTACAACCATATTTTCCTCTCTCATAATAATTTCCAGTAGCTTCATGAATAAACTCAACAATATAACTATCACATAAACCATGCTTTTCATGATCCACACTAGTAGGAAAACCCTTATAGGCAAAGCTTAGTTCTGTGGCGCACCGTTTTGAATGCGCCACAGAAACTTATTTTGTGGCGCACCAGGAAGTGTGCGCCACAAAAATAGCTTATTTTTGTGGCGCATGGCTGAACCGTGCGCCACGAAATTATGTGGGGCCCACATTCTGCCACCACGAATTATTAGGGTAGGTATTTACGTGGCGCACAATGCTTGCTGCGCCACGAAATAACTATTTCGTGAGCGCACCGGCTGCGGTGCGCCATAGAAGTAGTTATTTACGTGGCGCGCGGCTCGGTGCGCCACGGAGTAGTTATTTCTGTGGCGCACTTGTCTCGGTGCGCCACGGGATTAGTGTAAGTTATATCATCCCCGTGCCCCTCCCCTCCCTCCCCTCCCCACGCCCGTACGTTCACCTCCCCTCCCCTCTCCCCCGCCGCCGCCGCCATGGTCGTCGCACCGGCCGTCGCCGCCGCCGCCTCCTTCCTCCGCGAGGGCCGCATGCCGCCACGCTCCACCCATCCCCGCCACCACGGCAGCACAAGCCGCTGCGGCGTGGAGGAGGAGGGGCCGCCGCATGGAGGAGGAGGGGCCGCCGCGTCAAGGAGGAGGAGCCGCCGCGTCTTCCTCCTCCTCCACCCCCGCCGTCGTCGTCAACCTCCTCCTCCACCCCTATCGTCGGTGAGCTCCACCTCTCCCCTCCCCTCCCTCCTCCTCCACCCCTGCCGTCGTCGTCAACCTCCTCCTCGATCCACCCCTAGCGTCGGTGAGCTCCACCTCTCCCCTCCCCTCCCTCTTCCTCTACCCCCGCTCTCGGATGTGTTGATGTTGTGCTCGATCTGGATGCTTGTTGTGCTGCTGTTGTTCTCTGGATGTTGATGCTTGCTCTGGACAAAATTACAGAGAGGATGATGTTGTGCTCGATCCGGGTCTGTTGTTGTCTCTTGTTGTGGTCATCATGAATAAAAACAGTCAAACATTCTTTTTGTTTTCTTTGTCTTTGTTAGCTATATATTTTTTCTATGCTCTCGCTGTGTGATGCTTGTGTTTTGGAGCAAGCGGCTGGCATGGCATGTGAGAGAGAGCATGAGAGAGTTCTTGGGGGCGAGATGATGGCAACATCAGCATCGGTCCTGCATTGGTCTGCTTTGAATTAGTAAGATCAAGTAGTGGCTTGAGTTCTGTTGGTAACCAATACCAGCAGAGAGCTACTTCATTTTGTCCCTGGTTGCCTCCTTAATTGATCCTGCTTTGAATTTCTTTTAAGGACTCTAGCTAGATTAGAGGGAAAAAGATTGCTGATTTGTTGCCTATGATAATGGATCATCAAATGATCCTCCTTAATTGATGCCTTATGATCCAAATGATCCAAGTCCCTTGCATGATCCCATTTGTCCCTAATGTTGCTTAATTAAGATGAATAAATTCCCTCTAATCACCATTTGGAGATCAAGACTAGTTCTTGATATCCATTAGCTAGACTCCAATATTAAAAATGTCTCCCAAATATGGAGACAAACATTTTAACATTACCCCAATGTTATTTCTCTCAAATTGACGAGTTTCGATGGTATGCTTGCTCCTCACTGTACTTTATCAATTCCCTACTGATCCTAAGTACCCATGAATATCTGGTGGTGTTCTTCTGCATGTTTAGTTCTTGTCAACACATGTGTTTGCATGTGTGTGTGAGCTGCTTGTAGTGTCACTTGACTATTCAAGTTTCAATGTTGGTTACTTTTCCTCTAGTGCAAGAAATGGTTGAGCGGATGTTTATCCATCTGTTGGCCTTTATTCTTGGGTAGCTCAAAGTGTCATGCACTTACTTGGATCATCAAATGTTTCCCTTAATTTGTCCCTGGTTGCCTCCTTAATTGATGCCTTATGATCCAAATTACTATATTATTGGATTGAGTGATATGGCTACTGCTTGTTTGCTCTCCAAATGCTATATATGTGTATTTGACCATGCTTATGATGGATTTCTTTTAAGGACTCTAGCTAGATTAGAGGGGAAAAAGTTGCTGCTTTGTTGCCTATGATAATGGATCATCAAATGTTTCCCTTTGTCCCTGGTTGCCTCCTTAATTGATGCCTTATGATCCAAATGACCCAAGTCCCTTGCATGATCCCATTTGTCCCTAATGTTGCTTAAGATGAATAAATTCCCTCTAATCACCATTTGGAGATCAAGACTAGTTCTTGATTTCCATTAGCTAGACTCCAATATTAAAAATGTCTCCCAAATATGGAGACAAACATTTTAACATTACCCCAAGTGATTTACTTGTCGATGATTAGATGGTTGGTCGATCACTCGTACACTCGGGGGTGGAGCAAGTGAGGCTTGGTGTGATGGCACAAATATCAATATCTTGTGCATCCTACCTGGCCTCACTTACTCCATCTCTGGATGTTAATATTTGTTTCGACCAACAAAGTATGAGGCATTCCATTTAGTTGATACCACTTGGCTCTTTCTTCCATTTTAGTGCCGATGATTAGAATGTTCGGTCAATCTGTACACTCCGGGGTGTCGCTAGTGAGCCCGGTGTGATGGCACAAATATCAATCTCTTGTGCATCCTACCTGGCCTCACTAACGCCATCCCGGGATGTTCATATTTGTTTCGACCAACAAAGTATGAGGCATTCCATTTAGTTCATACTAGCTACTTCTTAATTGCATTGGCCTTTCTTCCATTTTAGTGCCGATGATTAGAATGTTTGGTCACCTATACGCCGCAATATACTTTGTAGAGCGAGCCCCCCTTTCCCTGGCCGCCGTTCCGTGAACGAGTCCTTGATGAGACAACAACGCCGACATGCCTCTCCGGCGCAGCACCACTTTCTTCTCTCGCCGTCCGGTACGTGAACGAGTCCTTAATGCCAAGACGGTGCCGGCCTCCCTAGCATCATGCCGACCCTCGTTGTCGCGCTTCGGGCCGTGTCGATCATGCGCCCTGCACTCTTCGCCTTCTTGTCCGGTGAACTAATAGACTAATCGTTGGAATAAGGAAGCCGATGACGGCCGATCGCAATTTAATCTTGCGACCGGCTGTCATCGGTTTCCTTATTCCAACGATCAGCCTATTGGTTCACCGGGCAAGAAGGCGAACAGATGCAGGCGCGGGACACACGGCTTGAAGCGCGGCAACACGGCCCGGCATAATGCTTGGGCAGGCCGGCACGGTCTTTGCATCAAGGACTCGTTCACCGGACAGCGAGGGCTGGCGTGGTTCTCGCGCCGGAGATGCGGATCGGCGTTGTTGTGTCGTCAAGCACCCGTTGACGGAACGCCGACCCGGGAAAGGGGCCCTTACGCAAAGTATTTGTGTTGACCAACAATGTATGAGGCACATATTCTATTTTGTCATTCCATTTGCTTTGAGATTTTCAAAATGCCGATGATTAAAATGTTTGGTCACCGTACACTTGGGGGTGGCGTAAGTGAGCCTGGTAAGATAGCACAAATATCAATCTCTTGTGCATCCTACACGGCCTCGCTTACCCCATCCCTAAATGTTAATATTTGTGTTGACCAACAATGTATGAGGCACTTATTCCATTTTGTCATTCCATTTGCTTTGAGATTTTCAAAATGCCGATGATTAAAATGTTTGGTCACCGTACACTTGGGGGTGGCGTAAGTGAGCACTGGTAAGATAGCACAAATATCAATCTCTTGTGCATCGGACTTGGTCTCACCGACGCCATCTCTAAATGTTAATATTTGTGTTGACCAACAATGTATGAGGCACTTATTCCATTTTGTCATTCCATTTGCTTTGACATTTTCAAAATGCCGATGATTAAAATGTTTGGTCACCGTACACTCGGGGGTGGCGTAAGTGAGCTCGGTAAGATAGCACAAATATCAATCTCTTGTGCATCGGACTTGGTCTCACTTACACCGTCCACTGAATGTTAATATTTGTGTTGACCAACAATGTATGAGGCATTTATTCCATTTCTCTTGTGCATCGGATACTTGTTGGTCTCACTTTCTTCCATTTTCATCATAGTAGGAACTGGATGGAAGGACCCCGATGCAAGCGAGCCCGGTGGGTAGAGATGACGGAGCAAAGGAGGAACCGGATGAAGACTACTTTGTATCTCGAAATTGTGAATTTTGTATGAATTAAGAGTTGTATGCAAAACATTTGACACTTGCCACTATATATGTATCTCGATCGGGCTCTAAGTAATGTGATGATGATGTCTATGTTATATCTCGTGCAATGTACATGATATTTATATTATATCCGAATGTTGCTTGTATATAACCTGTGTATCCGTATTGTGTATCCGTATTGCTGTGTATAAACTGTATATGTATACCAGAGCAGCACAAAATCGTGTATAATACAAGCAAATTCTCGTGGCGCACTAAGAAGCAATTCCGTGGCGCACCCTTCTCTGTGGCGCACCTAAGAACAAGTGCGCCACGTAAACCTTATTTTTGTGGCGCACAGTCAGGTGCGCCACAGAAAGCTTATTTTTGTGGCGACGTTTCTGTGGCGCACCACCCGTGCGCCACAGAATCAAATTTTCGTGCGCCACTGATGAGGCTTTTCCTACTAGTGCCACAAACATATAATTTTTATCAAGCTCAAAAATAATGGGATTAAAACTTTCAAACCCACTTTTATCAATAATATAACAAGATGATTGATCATTCTCAAGAGATATGGGACTCCTACATAAAGTAAAGACTTCTCCAATCCCATTTTCATTAGTAGTACAATTAATATTATCAAGTAACATAGGACCATCATCTAGAGCTTTATCATAAACATTTGCCAAGCAAAACTCTTTAGTACCATGCATTTCGATATCAGGCACAAACAAAGGATTATCATAAGATTTATCAAAATAGCATGGATTATCATAGATAACAGTACCATAATTATTGTCACAAGTTTTACTCATAGGGAATATTTCAAGAGAATCCACATGAACATAACATTCATCCTCCTTTGGTAAGCATGGAGGACAATCAAATAGTGTAAGAGATAAAGAGTTACTCTCATTAGAAGGTTGGCATGGGTAGCTAATCCATTCTTCCTCCTTTTGTTCATCACTCTCCTCTTCTTTTTCATCCAATGCGCTTTCAGGTTCATCAATTTCCTCCTCCTTTTCATCCAATGAGCTTTCAGGTTCATCAATTTCTTCTTTCACGGGTTCCTGCAAATTGTGAGTGCATTCTTGTGCATTAGTGAGTCTCTCTTTATAATAAATGATATACAGATTATCACTGTAACTTTCTATGCAAAAATTAATGATAGAAGAGACATAATCTTTAAGGTCCTTACAAGCAACACAAGTTTCATAATTTTTAGCCATGAAGGATTCTATCTCAGAGGCTCCCATAAATAAGACAAATTGTTCTACCTCTTCGAACCCAAGATGAATATAGTTATTCCAATTATAGTTCATAATTAAAACTTCTTCACTAAAGCCACATTGGAATTTAAGATGTTTAGTATCCTGTTGAGAGCAACAGTTTATATCATGGCGTTTAAGCAAGATTTTAGCAATTGTATTCAATTTTTCTATCACAACACTCATGACTTTACCCGTTCTTGATTCTCTATAATTATTATATATTTCAATAAGCTCCAAATAGGTTGTGGGTTCCCCCATAACAACAGTTTTTAATTTTTCGGTTTTTCAATTTTTTATGGATTTTTGGGTATATGGGAAAAATAAAACAAGACAAAAACAAACTAGACAAAAGTAAACTAAGCAAAACAAAATAAAATAAAATAAAAACAGAGAGAGAGGTAGAGTGTACTCCCCATGTGAACTTATGAGTAGAGCTATGCCTCCACGGCAACGGTGCCAGAAAATAGTCTTGATTACCCACAAGTATAGGGGATCGCAACAGTCTTCGAGGGAAGTAAAACCCAAATTTATTGATTCGACACAAGGGGAGGTAAAGAATACTTATAAGCCTTAACAACTGAGTTGTCAATTCAACTGCACCCGGAAAAGCACTAGTAACAGGGGTGATGTGAAAGCAACGAGTAATATGAGAGCAATAGTAATAGTAACACAAAGCAAGCGATACTAGATAACACGGAGGCAATGACACCAGAAAATAGTTGATACTACTTCCAATGTCATATAGGAACGAGTATATGATAATGAGAGATGGACCGGGGTTCCCAGCGATCTACACTAGTGGTAACTCTCCAATAACAAGTGACAAGTGTTGGGTGAACAAATTACAGTTGGGCAATTGATAGGACTGAAATAGCATTAAGACAGAACATCAAGATTATTAATCATTTAGGCATGTTTTCCATATATAGTCATACGTGCTCGCAATGAGAAACTTGCATAACATCTTTTGTCCTACCAGCCGGTGGCAGGCGGGCCTCAAGGGAATCTACTGGCTATTAAGGTACTCCTTTTAATAGAGCACCGGAGCAAAATATTAACACTTGATGAAAACATGTGATCCTCATATCACAGCCTTCCCCTCCGGTTGTCCCAATTTCTGTCACTTTGGGGCCTCGGGTTCCGGACAGCAATATGTGCAAACAACTTGTAGATACAATCTAAGCAATAAGTATAGAGCTTAAATCTAAGATCATGCCACTCGTGCACTAGTGACAAGCATTAAACACAACAAGATTGCAGCAACAATAACTTCACAAAATTTATAGATAGACTAATCATAATGTATCATCCATCGGATCCCAACAAACACAACACCGATTACATCGGATGAATCTCAATCATGTAAGGCAGCTCATGAGATCATTGTATTGAAGTACATGGGAGAGAGAGTACCAACTAGCTACTGCTAGAACCCGTAGTCCATGGGGGAACTACTCACGGAGCATGATGGAGGCGGTGGCGTCGATGGAGATGGCTTCCGGGGGCACTTCCCCGTCCCGGCGGCGTGCCGGAATAGAGATTCTAGCCCCCGAATTGGAGTTTCGCGATGGCGGCGGCGCCTCTGGAGTCTTTCTAGAGTTTCGTCAATTCGTGTCGAGGTTTTAGGTCATGAGGGGTCTTATAGGTGAAGAGGCGGTGAAGGAGGCGCCTGGGGGGGCCCACCCCATAGGGCGGCGCGCCCCCCTCCAGGCCGCGACGGCCAATGGTCTGGGCCCCAGGCCTCCCCTCCAACTCTCCTTCGGTGTCCTGGTCCGTCTCGGTGAATTATGATGTTTGGTCTTCGTTTCGTTGAATTCCGAGAATATTGCCCGAACAGCCTTTCTGGAACAAAAAACAAGAGAAAACAGGAACTGGCACTGTGGCATCTTGTTAATAGGTTAGTTCCGGAAAACGCATAAAAACATTATAAAATGCGAGCAAAACATGTAGGTATTGTCATAAAACAAGCATGGAACATCAGAAATTATAGATACGTTGGAGACGTATTAATCGTCAGTATCTTCATCGTCTGAGTAGTAGTACTTCCTGCACATTGTTCTGACGAACATCTTCACTGTGAGCACATCATCGCCTTCATATTTGAAGTGTACGAAGCAGCCGAAATCCACACCATGCACGATGGCGAAAATCTCCCAGCCCTTGTCGAGGTACATCCGGCCTTGACCGTCAAATAGGACCTCCACGGTCCAGAGACGAGGACCACAGTCAACTGCTCGCAGATACACCTTAGCTGGATCCTGGCCATCAAGATAGTCCGCAAATTTTTTTGGGAGTGCCTGCAAAGAGATCGAGTGCCGATCGTTTGAAATTAAAGGTTTTTTAGAACATGCCCATAATTAATCACATGCATCATATATGTGGGAACGCATACGTACCTTCTTGACCAAAGGGTCTTCATAGATGACGATGAAGAACTCCTCTATGATCAATGGCAGTGTTGACGGTGGTGGTGGCAATGATGATGATCCACCACCCCGGCCGCCCCTTCCCCTTCCAGTCCGCGTCCGAGACGTGGAAGCCATGGCAATGGATCAAGTGTATGTTAACGAAGAAGAGAGAGGCAGAACCTATTGACACAAGGGATGGCCGTGTGGGTGTTTATAAGGGAGAGATGAACGTTGTGGGGGTTTACACAATAAATTAAGGAGGAGATGACCGTTGTGGGGGTTTAGACAATAAATTAAGGAGGAGATGACCGTTGTGGGGGTATATATCTCAACAAAAAAGTAATGCGGACTATCTTGACGGAAATGGAACTTCGTGATATAGTTTATCAATTAACCGTGAAAAGTAATGCCTAAAAGAAATTGTAATTCGTGATAGTTTATCATTTTACCGTAATGGCTACAACAAATCGTTGATGGTTTATCATTTTTGCGTGTAAAGTGATGGTGCATCATTTTTTGCGTGAAAAGTAATGGCTACAACAAAATCGGTGATGGTTTATCATTTTTTGCGTGGAAATTAATGGCTACAAGAAATGGGAGATGGTGTATCATTTTTTGCGTGAAAAGTAATGGCTACAACAAATCGGTGATGGTTTATCATTTTTTTGCGTGAAAAGTAATGCCTAAAAAGAGTTTATAATTTAGCTCGTGAAAAATAATGCAGAAAACCAAACTTTAGCGTACTGGGTAACCGCCCTTTCGCATACATAGAGGGTGGAAGCTATCCGCCGACAGAGAGAGAGAGAGGGTGGTGGCCCTGACCAGAGAGAGAGATATGGGTTATCCTGCCCATTAGATCATACGATCAACGGTCGGCGGGCACGATCCGCGTGACATGGGCTAGACCAATCAGGGCAATGTTGGGCGTCTGTGAGAGTTTGTTAAGGGAGAGGGCAAAACTGAGTAGTATCAAGAAACCAAGGGTAAGTGAGTAGTAAACAGACTAAGGGATTCAAATATGAGATTTAAAAAATGTAAAATGCGTGTTTTGTACAATGAACCCCATCTTGGCCTACCTCAAACTATTTGCAATACAAATATACATGAGTGTGAAAATTATGGCCTCATTCAGACAAAATATGTTTTGGGGAAAGCTGTTTTGGGTAGGGCTTATTATGGAAAACCATGCACCTTCATAGCTACTAGGTGATTTGAGAAGTGGCAATTTGTGGTAAAACTTGATTTATCTATGATTTGAGAAGTGGCAATTTGTGGTAAAGACTCCATGAGTAAGTGCCACTCTTTTCGGAATTTTTTGCACATTAAATAACTTATTTAACTAGTTAATCCCATTTGTTGACTTTCTGTTGACCAGCCACTTGAGGGTAAAACTGAGTATATTCCACTAGCCAGTATTAGCACTCAAGGCGAAAACTAAGCACAAAAAATTGCTAGTATATGACTCGAGGGTATACCTGAGTATATCTAAATTTCCAGGGTTAGACTCGAGGACGCGTGTTGCGGTGCAGAAGTGGAAGACGTGCCATTGTTGACGCGTGTCGCGGTGCAGACGTGCAATAGTGGACGCGTAGGATGCGGGTCGCATTTAGGACGCGTACCCCCCTCTCTCCCTCCCTCTGCACACAGTACGTGTCATTCTCGCTCACGCATGAAACCACGCCTCTCACGTCCCATCAACTTCTCCAAATCAAAAATACCCCAACCGCCGTACGCGCGCTACCCTGCCGGCAATGGAGAAGAAGAATGCGCCGGCGGCCGTCGCCTCCGAGCCCGTCGCCTCCGAGCCCGTCGCCGCCGAGCCCATCGCCTCCGAGGCCGGCGCATCCAAGCGCGGTGCCTCCGTGAACTGGGCCTCTCTTTCGGCTGATGGACCACTTCACAAGATCGGCGAATGCTTACTAGCGAACGAGGAGTACGTGGACATCTACTCTCCTATGAGGCAAGTTTGTAGAAATTGACGCTCAGGTTTACCTAAGACCGACGTGCACCTGCACGAATGGATCATGCTAGACCACGCCCTTCCACGCGTTGCTGAGTTCACCTTCCTCCAACTCGGCACATCACGCTACGTCACCAAAGATCTATCGGAAGTTCATGCAAGGTTCAAATTCCTCAATATCTATAGGGTTAATCTACCTTTTTATTTTCAATCTTAAACATCTTAGTGATGAATGTTATCTTCATCAATATATTTTAGATACTACTTCGTCGGCTTTTGTCGTGGCGTCATCGTGCTTGCCCAGAAGAACTGGCCGCACAAGATATGGCTTCTGAACCCACTGACAAAGAAATCGAACACTATGTTTGAGGCGCAGATGCCATCTATTTTTCTGGATTCAGTTGCTGTAATCAAATCCCCGACTATGGTCTTCGTTGCCGCATATTACCCGCCGGAAATTGGTTGGGTCGATGAGAGCACTCCAACTAAGGATATATATGAAGATTGGGGAGAAGAAAGATTTTCGATCGAGAACCATTGTCTGCGTTGCATTACCCCGTTCAATGGTGAACTGTATGCAGTAGCTACGGAAAATTTTGAGTCCGGAAGAATAGTACAGTTGCAGCAGCGCGCGAGCACTATCAAGATGGAGACACTAATTTCATTTCCAGAACTTGGAAATGAGAAGTTCTACCGTGTGAAGTCGGATGGTGATCTGCTGCTTGTGTTGTTGGTCAACCTGGCTTTGGCGGGCAAACCATTGGTGTACCGTGTGGACACTCAGAGCCGCTCTCTCCATCCGGTCAGTAACATTGGCAGTAATGCCTTCTTCGTGAATTATATCCGGTGTATCTCCGTCGACACAAGAGTGCACCCAACACTTCGACCTGGCTGCATCTACTACACGGATTTGGGTTATATCAGAGAGTACTCTCATGATACAAAGGCCTGGGATGAGTGGCCACTACGTGTGGATAGAATAGGAAACTACGGTATGACAAATGAACACAGGCCATACCGTTTGGAGGATGTATTGGCCGCACACTGCAGACGGAAGGAGTTCAATGAATATTTCCTTGGGTTAATGCACGAATGGAGCGACGAAGAAATATATGAGGAATGAAGAACAAATTCATTCATCCTGGGGTATCCTAATCTTCTTGTTGTCCATACATTGCGTGCGTCTTGTATTTTTTTCAGCTTAGTTTGTCGTGAACATTAACAACGTTATTGGCTGCTTTTGGCTGCTGTATGCGCTTATGTATTATACTTATTTTTCTCGATTATGCTGTTGTGAATTTATCATATACTAGCTTCTAGATTTGCTGCCATATTGGGCAAAAAACGAGGGCCAAAAGGCATAAATAACCCCGGAGATTTGCTACTAGATTTGCTGCCATATTGAAGAAAGACAGAAATAGAAGCTTCTCTAGATTTGATACTAATTTGGTGAAAAAGACAGAGAGAGAAAGAGGGGAAAAGGTGCTCTTAAAAATGCCAATTTGGGCCGAGAGAGACAAAACCCAGCTCCTGCTCACGTGCAACCAAACGCTATCTCGTCCTGTCCCACGCAGTCCCTTTCTACCAGCCCCACGCGACGCGGGCCCACACGACGCGGCCCCACACGTCAGCACGGAACGGTCAACTTAACGGGAATCCTGCCGTCTGAGCTGCTTCCGCGGGTTTCAAACAAGGACTTGGGGAAAACTGAGGAAAAACTAAGGAGCTGGGGAAAACTGAGCACAACTAAGGAACCGAGGGCACGAAAATAGAAATCCCTAAAAAATTTGGGAACTGAACGATTTGGGAGCTGAATGGGGAGGGGGTAATTGAAAAAAAGATAAGCTACAACCTTATATTCTGAAACAAATGAAAAAAAATGTATAGGCACTATAGAAAGGAACGGAGGGAGTAATACATAGACAGTAATCCAACTGCGTCTATGACTAATAATCCACCTTCCGGTTAGCATCCGCACCCCTTTCAGTATTAGGTTGCAAGCAACATCTTATCGCATTAAGCAATGTGTGTAAAGTAAACAATAGAGTTACCCTTAGATAAAACATTATTGTTTACTCCCTAGTAGCAACAACATATCTACAATCTTAGAAGTTATTGTCACTCTTCCAGAAAACTAGAGGCATGAACCCACTATCGAGCATAAATACTCCCTCTTGGAGTCACAAGTACATACTCGGCCAGAGCATCTACTAGCAACGGAGAGCATGCTAGATCATAAATAACATATGACAAATATATAGTCGATCTCAACATAGTATTCAATATTCATTAGATCCTAGCAAACACAAAATGTAGCATTACATAAGGATGATATTGATCATGATAGGCAGCTCACAAGATCTAAACATGAGGCACAAATTGGAGAACACAACCATCTAGCTAGTGCTATGCACCCATAGTCTAGGGATGAACTACTCACCCATCACTTCGGAGGCGGGCATGGTGATGTAGAAGCCCCCGGTGATGATCTCCCTCTCCGGCAGGGTGCCGTGAAGAGCTTCAGAACCCTCCCGAGCTAGGGTCGGCGATGGCGCCCGCGATGAAACTTTTCGTGGATGGAGGCACGGGTCTTAAGGTTTTTCTCGAGATCGTGAATAAATAGGCGGAAGGACGAGGTCGGTGGAGGCCAAGGGGCCCCCACCTACCCTAGGCGTGGCCAGGGCCTGGTCCATGACTAGGGGAGGCCTGGCCGCCCTATGTCGCCTCCTCGACTCTCCTCTGGACTCCGTCTTTGTGTCGGTAAATTAGGCACTTCGGCTTTTGTTTTGTCCAATTCCGACAATATTTCCTGTACAACTTTTCTGAAATACAAAATAGAAGAAAATAGGGAACTGACACTGTGGCATCTTGTCAATAGGTTAGTGCTAGAAAATGTATAAAAGTGAAACGAAGTGTAAGCAAAACATATATCAATTGGTGTAAAACAAACATGTAGCATCAAAATTATGGATATGTTTGAGACGTAGCAAGCATTCCCAAGCTTAACTCATGCTCATTCCCGAGTAGGTAAGTGATAACAAAACTAGTTTTTTAGGTGACATGCATCCAACACAATCTTGATCAAACTATTGTAAAGCATTGTAAGTTGGGATCGAAGTACTCTAGGCACATGCATGATAGATATAATTCTAACAATAGAACTTAGCAACTATGTTACAACATGAAAAGTAACTCAAACAAAGCATGATGAATAATTATGCAATGAAGGCAACTGTTTGTTTACGAGCATAGAGAAAACATAGCAAAGTGGTACTCAGCTTGTCCTTCATGGAATAGCAAAACAAATGCTAGGACACCTTTAAAGTTCAAAGGGTGACTAGATACAAGTAATTTAAGAACAAGCAATAGCATAATCATGAATCAATCAATAAGTCTTGGGACTCTGCGCATTCGCTAGCTCTGCTGAGACCCCCACAAGATCTACCTCATCGCGCTTCGTCTTCTCGCCAATTCACGCAAGCCAGGGGGCGGAATCGGCCGACCCGGCCCCTTCTTCACCGACATAACTGGAGCTTGCTGGCATCGATACAGCGCCATCTAACCTCTTCTGCCCTCGCCGACGAGCTCCACAGATCCACGGTGATCTCGTCTGGCTCCCTATCTCGGGGGGAGGGGGGAGAATTGAGTAGTGAGACAAAACTTGTGATCCATTGTGATTTTTATCTTTTCTACCGCACTAGGGATAAAGTGAATGCATGCGATATTTTTACCATCACTAGTGGAAAACAGGGCTATAGTCCCGGTCCATTTGGGCCTTCAGTCCCGGTTCCCGAACCGAGACCAATTAGGCGGGACTAAAGGGGTACCCTTTAGTCCCGGTTCAAAGTTGAACCGGGCCTAATGGCCTCGACACGTGGTGCGGCCAGGGAGCTCGCGGTGGAAGGCCTTTGGTCCCGGTTCGTGGTACGAACCGGGCCTAGGTTTCTCGCCGCGGCGAGAATTGCTATTTCTCCGCCGCGGCACAGGTTTAGGCTGTACCAGCGTTGCTGCCGCGGCAGAGAAACGAGGCGTTTCCGCCGCGACGGAGTTTCAGCAATGCATATATATCATTCAAGAAACCACAAAAAATCGTCATGAATATATATAGACATCGTCAACAGTACACGTAATGCATGCATATTTACAATACAACAGCTCCTCGACGAATATCCTCCGCCGTCACGATCTGCCGATAGTGCTCTCCACCTGGGGTAAGGGCCTCGGTAATAAAGAATCCCGCGATTTCCTCTTGAATTACTTTTATTTGATCCTCCGTTATGAGAGTGTCCCGCAGGCATGTCATCTATATTTAAAAAAGGAGATCAATATATGAATGGAACTCAATACAATAGATGGTACTAATTAAGATTAATTGTGAAAATTTGTTATCGTACACGAGTGTGGTGTATTTGGGCATCCCCACCCTTGGGACAGGCCATGTCACGAATGAAGGTGCAGACTAGTATCCACATAAGTTATTCCCGGGTTCCTCCCTCATACACTTTACAAAAATAGTTCGATCAAACTAATAATCAAGCATCGTATTGAAAGTAAATATCATATATAAAGTTTCACGGACATAGCTATATATATATAGTACTACTTACAGGGTAATCTTCAAATGTAAGCTCCGGTTTCCATTTACCCGGAACAGTATTGATGAACCGTTTCCAAGCCCTGCCCGGCAAAAAATAATGAGTAAATGAGTAATTGATTAGTTGATGATATCTTCGAATTAGAGCAGATGAAGATGCCAATACGTAATTGATTGAAACTACCTCTGGAGGATGGCAGCCATGTCCGCCCATTCCGCATATTCTTTACGTTTCGAGTCCATTACTTTTACGACTCCAAGGTGAAGATCAATGATTAGGAGAATAAAGTGGAATCTGCACAAGCATAGCTCAATGATTACGAGAATAAAGTGGAAGGTGCACAAGCATAATGTATGTTATATATAACACTCACTTGAAGTTGTAGGGAAAGAATATATCCTCTTTGTCTCGCTTGCTTCTCTAAAAACATTACGATATTGTCCTCTCGTGTCCTTGGCGAAGTCTCGAACCGTAACTTCATGAACTCGTGTTTGGGTCTATGAACCCCAGCGGTAGGAGCTTGCCTCTTTTGTATTCCAGACTTCTTCATTCCGCATAATTAAATCTATAGCGTACACAAAGAATATAATGAGGATAATTGTTAGTGCAAATGAATGAGCTACAAACTAAATTACACAAATAAATCACTTACAAGCAGTAGCAACCGATGACGGCTTTGTCGAGGGCGTCTTGATTGAATAACCGAAACAGCTTCTTCTAACTCAAGGTTTATCTCGTCTTTCCCACGGAAGTAATGCTCATCTCTAAGATACACCGTGAGGTAGGCATCACCTCTTCGACAGGCTTTCAGGTACCATTCATGCAACCTTCGCATCTGAGTCCCTAGACGCGCGAGCTCGCCAGGTTTGACGAGATCAGATCCGTATCTATACATGTTTACCACTTGAGCCGTTGGATAGTAATCTTCGTACTCAACTGATGCTCCCTGAGCTCTAGCCGCCCGTTCGATCACCGATGCCGTCTCTGGATCATGATAGGGATCCACGATGAAGTGGGGTACGGCCTGAATGTCCTGATGTCCAAGCTGGGCGACTTTTTTTGCTTCTTTGCTCGCTCTAGAGGACTGTCCAAGAGAGCGGTCATAATCAGATCTCAGCTCAGGTCTCTTCATTCTCGTCTCGGCAAAGTGCTTCACTGTCTACGGTGGAATAAACATCTTCCTCGGCGCAAGAAACACCTTTTGCTCTTCGATCTCGCTTCATGTGGTAACAACTCCGGAGTCTCGTGCCCTCATCGGAGTTGATGATCTCTTCGGAGCTGTAGGAGGTGCCGCGGACCGCTTCCTCTTTTGCTTAGGTGGAGGCGGCGGAGTCTCCTGACGAGGAGGAGGAGGCGGCGGAGTATTTTCACGCGGAGGAGACTGGTCATGCATAGGGGAATCATCATCGCGCAGAGGAGAATCATCACGCGGAGGAGACTACACAGGTGGCGGAGGAGGCGGAGGTGGCCTGCTTGTTGGCTTCTCACCTGGAAACACAATGTTCGCGGCGGCACAACCACGGGCGCCGGTAGGGGCACCGCCACGGATTATTGTAACTTTTTACTAACTATTTCTAAAAAAATACTTTACTAACTATTTCTAAAAAATAGTTTACTAACTATTTCTAAAAATCTAATACTAACAATCTAAAAATCTAATACTAACAATCTAAAAGGATCTAATACTAACAATAATCCAAAAATCTAAAAAATAATCTAACAATTTCTAAAACTAACAATAATCTAACAATTTCTAATAATAACAATTTCTAATACTAACAATAATCCAAAATTTCTAAAAATCTAAAAATCTAACAATTTCTAATACAAACAATAATCTAAAAATCTAAAAAATAAAAAAAAGGGTCTGGCCGGGGGCTCACCTTGGCGCCGGCGGAGAGGAGGCGCGTGGCGGACGGCGGCGGCGGCACGGTGGACGGCGACGCGGGCGGAGGAGAGGAAGGCGACGGGCGCGGGCCTGGCGCGGCGGACGGCGGCGGGCGGACGGCGCGCGGACTGCGAGCCGGCGCGGCGTGGCGTGCGGACGGCGGCGGAGGCGGGCGCGCGACGGCGAGCGGAGGCAGGCGTGCGACGGCGAGCGGTGGGCGGCGAGCGGTGGGCGGCGGCGCGGTGGGCGGCAGTCGCGGGCGGGGCAGCCTGGCGGCGTCGTTCCGTCGTCTCCGCGCGATTGATCTCCGCGCGGAGACGAAGTGTGCAGTTATATACTGGCCCCCCTTTGGTCCCGGTTCGTGTTACAAACCGGGACCAAAGGGGGGCCTTTGGTCCCGGTTTGTGTTACAAACCGGGACTAAAGGCCTTTTTTGCTCGCAAAAAAGGCCTTTAGTCCCGGTTTGTAACACAAACCGGGTCCAAAGGCCATTTTTTAAAAAAAGTTTCATTCCCGCCTTATTTCAAATGAAAAAAAAGCCACCGCACTGCCACACGTGTCCACTGCCTCCACCGCCACCGCCATGCATGTACAGGCCACCGTCGCCACCGCTGTGTACTGGCCACCGTCGCCACCGCCACCGCCTGGCCACCACCGTCACCGCAATGTACGGGCCACCGCCGTGTACTGCCCACCACCGCCACCGCCATGTACAGGCCACCGTCGCCACCGCCACCGCCTGGCCACCACCGTCACCGCCATATACGGGCCACCGCCGTGTACTGCCCACCACCGCCACCGCCATGTACAGGCCACCGTCGCCACCGCCACCGCCTGGCCACCACCGTCACCGCCATGTACGGGCCACCGCCATGTACTGCCCACCACCGCCACCGCCATGTACGGGCCACCGCCACCGCCACACGTGTCCCTTCCCCGTGCCACGTGTCGCCGCCGCTTCCACGTGCCTCGCCCCGCCGCCACCGCGCGTGCGACGTGTAGATCCCGCTTCCACGTGCCACGCCCGCCGCTTCCCGCGCCACCTGTCGCCGCCGCTTCCACGTGCCATGCCCCGCCGCTTCCCCGTGCCACCTGTCGCCAAACTTGCCGCGTCGCTGTGCTATAAAGCGCCGCGTGCGCGCGGAACCACACGTCGTCGTCGCCTCCATTCATTTGTCGCCGGGATGCCGCCGCGCCGTCGCGGCTCGTCCGGCTTCCGTGGCGTCCGAGCGCGTCCGAACGGTAGGTTCTACGCCGAGATGCGCGCTGGTGGCTTCCGGCTCACCCTCGGCACGTACAACACCCCGGAGCGGCGGCGCGCGCTACGACGCGGCCGCATGGCGATTTCGGCGGCCACGGTGCGACATGAACTTCCCAGACGTCGAATCGCTAGAGGAGGCGGAGTTCCTAGCGCCGACGCCGTGCCTCAACGACGACGAGGACCGTCGCCACCACCACCAGGTGCAGCGCCGGATCGCAATCGCCGAGCACGACGAGGAGTTGATGCGCCAGTGGAGGGCGCAGTTCCCCAACGACGTCGACAACACCGCCGCGTTCTTCGCTGACCTCCGGGCATAACGCAGGTCCAACAGGCGCCACCGTCGGGCCGTCGCCGTGTTCGAGCTCAACAACCCGAATACAACTTGGGCCGACAACGACCCTCGGTGGGACGACATGTAACGACCCGGAAAACCCAATATATTAGATTTTCTCGCTGCTTTTTTTTTTCTGTGTCGTTTTGACGTCATTATCATGCATACATCATATCCATGTTTTGTCAAATCCAAAATTATTTTAATAAACTCTATTTTACTTTACTTGGTTTTATTTTTGCCTTCCTCATGTCTCTTGTTATTTAACAACACCCCGGATCTAAATGTTTGGGATTATTGTAAATTGTTTTAAGTCCTCTGAAAAAGTTTCCAAAATGTTGGCTATTTGATCTTATCTGAAACCACCTCTCTGTCTCACCTTTCTACCACTCTTTCCTTGCTTTGAACAAAAATCCCAGGGAAAGTTTCAAGCGGGGCTGCCTCCACTTCTAGCTGAATTCTCCCAGGGACCATCTTACCTATCCAGGATAGAGTCCCCCGTCGCCTACTTCCACACGCGAGGAGCGTGAGCTCCCTATCATCCCTCAACCACTCCCCTCTCCCCTCCACTTCCCCCCCTTTGCAGTCCTGGAACCCTAGCCCTCCTTCCCTTCCCATCCGCCGCCAGCTTCACCCTCTCCAAGAAAACAGAGACAACAGAAACAGAGAGGAAATTCAGCAAAATTCAGAGAACCTCGCCGGAGAGATCGCCACGGCCCCGACGTTCCTCGCCGCTGTCCGCCATGCCAAGTATGGGGATGCAACCGCCTTGATCTCCGCTGCATCCTCGTCACCTTCAAGGAGCCGGAGCTGCTCTGGACGGACAAGGCTGTCCACGACCTCCGCTCTGGCCGCCGGCGTCTACAACCATCTGCGATCACTCCGGTGCTCCTCCGTCATCGTCGTCTGCACCCAGAGAGCATGGTGAGCATCCTCTTCCAATTCCCCGTCTTCCCCGTCTCGTTTAAGCTCCGAAACCAGGCCTCCCCTTTCTGTCCACCGCGGGATGCTGTCACCTGTTTTGTGTAGTTCGTCAGTAAAGTGCACACCTTCTATATCCGTGTCAAACTTACCGCAGCCGGTTCCTGTCACCAAACCGCTGCAGTTCTTCTGATTTTGTTCCATTTGATTCATCGGGAGAGTGCTGGTTCGATCCTGGTCTCAATTCCCCAGCTCGCTGCATGTCCTGTGCTTGCTCGTGTCAGCCGAGCCACTCCAATTCAGCTCGCCATGTCCCTGATCCCTTTCGCTGCACATCACTAATCGATCCCAACTTCACTGCCACTTGTTTTTCCTTGCCAGACAGCAGTACAGCGCCACCTTTTGTTCACTTTGCATCGCAACCAGGATACACAGAAGTCTTTGCACCACTCCTGAACGTTTTGTTCATTTTCTTTCAGCTAGCACATCTTGCAAATCATCAATCCATCCAGCAGCCTGCTAGCTTGCTTGTTTAGCTAGCTATGCATAACATGAAACGATCTAGTAGCTTGTCTGCTAGCTTGTGTATATAACGGCACACATCATTCTTTTAACATCTCATGTTCCAGATTTTAGCATCTGTCAAGATTCAGTTAAATAAAAATGACACTTTCAGTTATGTGTAGCTTGACTGGAATTTCTAGTCTGTTGCCCATCTTCAAAAATGTTTCCCCGCCTATTGTTCATGCTCTTGATCCAATTCCATCAGCCCAAGATCAAATCCCTGGAAAGACACACGCCACTATTTTTGTTCTATCTCTGTTTCAGTTTTCAGAACACCTACAGTCCAGTTCAAGTCACAGCACACGGAATTGTATCCCAATTCTTTTAACCATCCCTGTAAAATGCAAACTGTCATATATGTTGCCATTTAAATCTGTTTTAAACAAAATGTGGTATGTTTCTAAATCAAAATATGTGTAGAATCTAAATATGTCATCCATATACATGTTTACATCTGGCATCATGTACTGTCGTGTTAGTTTGCATCACACTAATAAATAAACACGGAGTATTTGTGAATTGTCGGATATGACTTCCTGCTCCGTTTAAATTTGAAATAGTCCACCCATGCCATGCTACTGCCATGCTAATCAATATTTAACTTTGCCGGTAGAAAAATAACTTGAACCTAATATTTGTTTGTCCGGGGTTCCGACTCCGATTAAATTGGATAAGATGCATTGCACCATCTATGCCATGTCATGCATATCATCATGAACATGCTGGATCTTCTTTATCCGTAGTAGTAAGACTTGCACCCGTTGTTTGTTCCAGCATTTGCTTCTTCCCGGATAGGATCACGAAGTGGTGTGGTGAGATACGACAAGTGCCTCTGCAGCTTTTCACAGGCGAGCCCTCTCTCTTCACCTATTTTACTCTCTCCCTCGCATTGCTATCCTTATGTTGCGATTCTTTATCGAGTCACGTGTCCTACCCACTTGTTTACCATAATAATCCTATATGTACCATTCCTTATCCATAGCCGTTGCTTGATGTTTGAGCCTTGCGAGTCGTAGGCGTGTTTAGGCTCTGTTGTTTATCTCGATCTGTTATCGGGATATGTTGGGTTGTTGGGAGGTTATCACATGCTATATCGGTTGTTGGAGATACACATGCTTTACTTAATTGTTAACAACTAAAATTGTAAGCGAGAGGCATCCGTGAGCCCCTTTGCGAAAGCATCGGAACTTTGACTTGCTAATGTCCCCTAGGACCCGAGTTCTTGTTATCCGTTCCGAGATTGAGCGCTCTACCCATGCGTGGGGATTCACTGGGACCCCCTCACCCATTACCTTTTCTCAAGTTTGTTGAAAAGGGGCCACAACCTTGGTTTTATTTGGTGCACGCATATTTATTACTTGTTGCCTTCGGGTGTTTACTTTCTGTTGCCTTCGGGTGGTTTATTTCGTACTGCACCGCATAATTGCTAGACGACTTATCTAGTGCTTGGCCGTTAGTGCCCGCCTAGACGCCTACGCAACCTCTGGGTCCGTCTCGAAGTACGGCCGAACTTCGTCACGGGTAGCTTAGTTGGGTGGCCCCCTAGACTTTCTTGTTGAACTGGGAACGGTCTTGTTGTGAGACATCGCCTGTAAGAAGCGGGTCGAGCATGCGTATGGTTACATTTGGGCAACCCCTGCAGGGTGTACATCTTATCGATAAGCCGTGTCCGCGGTTATGGACGACTTGGAATTGTATAGCTTGATCATAGAACAACTTACACCGTTATCTTGTTGCTAATAATCGATAATAACTTGCGTAGTAATATAGCCTTACTACAACCGTTACCTAATAAAACTTGTCCACCGTTGAGTGCCTTTTACATTGCCTCTTCGCAATTGTTGGAGGGGATATGTGTAATCGGCTGGGTTATGTTTGTGTAGTATTTTATCTGTACCTTGTGCGCTCTCTTATCTTATCTGATTAGACGGATGTTGTAGCGTGTCTCTATTGGTTATAGTTTTGCTGCCACTAAACCTACCATATAGCCCCCGGCGATATATATATTATACTCGCCCGGCGAGCATAGCTATTTCTAGTCTCGCTAAGTACGTGCCGGCGTTCATTCCTTGGTACTTACTCTCGCCTTTTCCCCTTTCTCTTTTGCTTCCTCCCTCTTGTCGGCAACCGATGGCCCGACTTTGACAGGTACAAGATGACGACGTTAGCAAGGTTACCCTTCCGGCTTGGCTCAGGCGTGGTTATGGACGCCATCGGTTATCTTCGGGACTCTTAGTCCAATTTGTATCTTGTCCGTACTCGGATGTATTCGATCTTCTGTATGATTTGGATCTTTGTATTGTATATCTGTATCTTGACTCGTTGGAGTCGTTGTTGTAATATATGTATCTTGTGGGCTCTATTGTAATCCTGTTGTAATATTACCGCTTGTGTTAATTCCTCTGGCATCACGTGTGTGATTCGTCGCGCACGTCGTGTCGGAGGGCGTCTCTGAATCGATATCGTGCGGATTTTGGCGGTATCGCTGGAATCCTCATGGTACCGGTTCCGGGGCGTCACACGACATTTGGACCGAGACAACCTCCGATGACGAGTAGATCGACTAGACTAGTTGTTTATCTATTTTAATTGTATTTTCAATAAAGTCGTTGTGGCAGACGCTGATGATGAGAAAAGTTTCCCGTCAGATTACATGTGGAATTAAAGTACATAGCTCAACTGAAAATTAATTAAGATACATGGCCAGATAGTACTCGTGCCTAGCCCTATAGTACTCGTGCCTAGCTCAACTGAAAATTAATTAAGATACATGGCCAGATTCGACTGTTCGAGTCATTCAGTCATACTCGTGCCTAGCCCTATAGTACTCGCCACTGTAGTCGTCGTAGTCGCCGTCATCATCATCGCTGGCATCGGGGTCGCGGTAGTCAAACCTTGGCGGGAGAGCACGCGTGGGCTGGGACTGAGGATAGCGCAGGCGGGGGCCACGGTGGGCCATGACGCCCTGGAGAGTTCGGTCGCGCCACCACAGCCGACGGCCGGCCTCGTTGAAGTTCGAAGGAGGCGGGCCGCCCTCCTCGTGCTCGGCAAGCGCCCTCTCACGCCGATTGATGAAGAAGCTTTCCCAAGTCGGGCCGTAGTCGGGATGCCACCGGGGATTCCTCCGCCGCTCCGGCGTGAGCTCGAAGTAGTAGTGGTTCGTGATGGCCATCTCGCGCGCCACACCTAGAGGGACAGGGAGGGACCGATACGCCTCCGACGCTCAGCAACCAGCCGGTAGGGACGCGGTAGCCCGGCGGGCAGGGGTAGTTCGACGTGCAAAGGGCCTCCGCCTCCCGGAGGGTTAGAGATACGATGGAAGCCATGTGACCTGGTGATGAGGTTTGCAGATATGAGTCTAGATGTGATATGTAAACGGAGGCCAAGCCAACATATATATAGTGAAAAATGGCGGGAGGACGGAGGCGGGAAGCAGTGGAAAGCGCGGGAAGAAAAATAGGCGGGAACGCAGTGGCGCCCAAAACTGTCGGTGGGATAAGGACGTGTGGGTAACCTTTAGTCCCGGCTGGTGGGTACAACCGGGACTAAAGATCCTTTATTGTGTCATCTAACAAAACTGTCGGTGGGATAAGGACGTGTGGGTAACCTTTAGTCCCTACTGGTGGGTACAACCGGGACTAAAGATGTCGGCAGGATAAGAACGCATGGGTGGACGCACTCGCTCGATGAGATAAAGCATGTAGCGCACGACGCCCGTCGAAGGAACAAGACAAAGTAGAAGTGGTGTCGTGCCTATAAAAGGAGCATCGATACGCCTTGCCAAGCAGCATCAACAAGCCAAGCGGAGTTTCATTCCCATGGATGAAGGGAAGGGTTGGGAAATCTCCGTGGCGCAGCTTCTCGAAGATGTCGTTGGTGCACATGCCCTACGACATCTTCGTAAGCCGCTCCTCGGAATTTTTCCCTGCAAGCCCCTAAACGACTACATCTCATCTAACAGTTGTTGGGGAAAGGGTTGGGAAATCTCCGTGGCGCAGCTTCTCGAAGATGTCGTTGGTGCACACGCCCTACGGCATCTTCGAAACTCGCGCCTTGGAATTTTTTCCTGCAAGCCCCTGAACGACTACATCTCCTCTAACAGTGTTGGGGAAAGGGTTGGGAAATCTCCCGTGGCGCAGTTTCTCGAAGATGTCGTTGGTGCACACGCCCTATGGCATCTTCAGAAACCGCGCCTTGGAATTTTTCCCTGCAAGCCCCCGAACGACTACATCTCATCTAACGGTGTTGGGGAAAGGGTTGGGAAATCTCCCGTGGCGCATCTCCACTTTTAATATCTTACGTGACAGCTTACATGATTATACAAAAATAAATGGGAAATTGATTGCCATGTTGAGATACTCATTTGTGCCATGAACATTCTTCAATTAACTTGATGATGGAGCATCTTCATCATTTAATCTTCTTCAGTCGTAACCATGGAGCATCTTCATCATTTAACTTGATGCTTGGATCAATGGTCACTCGAAGGGTGGAATTTCATCAAACCGATTATAATCTTCCGACATGTCCGTCTTGTCCTCCACTCCCACGATGTTTCTTTTTCCGTAAAGAACTATGTGGCGCTTTGGCTCATCGTTTGATGTATTTGTTTCCTTATGTTTCCTTTTTCTTGGTTTGGTAGACATATCCTTCACATAGAAAACTCAGGCCACATCCTTGGCTAGGACGAATGGTTCGTCTCTATACCCAAGATTGTTGAGATCCACTGTTGTCATTCCATACAACTTGTCTACCTGAACCCCGCCTCCTGTTTTGTTGACCCATTTGCACCTAAACAAAGGGACCTTAAAAGAAGGTCCGTAGCCAAGTTCCCATATATCCTCTATGTAACCATAATATGTGTCATTTGGGCATTCATTCATTATTGCATCAAACCGGACACCACTGTTTTGGTTGGTGCTCTTTTTATCTTGGGCGATCGTGTAAAATGTATTCCCATTTATCTCGTACCCTTGGAAAGTCACTACGATCGAAGATGGTGTCTGGGCCAGCAAGTACAACTGATCTTTAATATCTTTGTTATTCAGGAGATGTTTTTGCAACCAACCGCCGAAAGTCGACATGTGTTCACGTCTAATCCAATCGTTCGATCGCCCGGGTTCCGGGAGCGTAGAAAGTTCTTGTGGTCACCGATATACGGAGCCACCAAGGTGGAACTTTGTAGAACGTGTAGTGTGCTTGAGTCAAAGAAATCCCGTCCCTACATATCATTGATTTCCTTCCTAGCGTGCCTTTTCCACTTAGTCTCCCTTCATGCCGCGATTCGAGAACACCAATCGGCTTAAGGTCGGGAATAAAGTCAACACGTAATTCAATGACCTCCTCTGTTCCATAGCCCTTGGAGATGCTTCCTTCTGGCCTAGCACGGTTATGAACATATTTCTTTAAGACTCCCATGAACCTCTCAAAGGGGAACATATTGTGTAGAAACACAGGACCGAGAATGGAAATCTCATCGACCGTGTGAACGAGGAGATGTGTCATAATATTGAAGAAGGATGGTGGGAACACCAGCTCAAAACTAACGAGACATTGGACCACATCATTCTCGCAACCTCGGTAGAATTTTTGGATTTATTACCTTCCGAGAAATTGCATTGAGGAATGCACATAGCTTCACAATGGGCGATCGAACATTTTCCCGTAGAAGCCCTCTCAATGCAATCGGAAGCAACCGTGTCATTATCACGTGACAATCATGAGACTTCGGGTTCTGGAATGTTTTCTTCTCCATATTTATTATTCCCTTTATATTGGAGGAGAAGCCGGACGGGACCTTGATACCGCTCAGACATTCAAAAAATATTTCCTTCTCTGCTTTTGTAAGAGCGTAGCTGGAGTAATGACGCCCTTTAACTCTCTCATGCAGTTTTTTGGGGTCTTTCCTACGTTGCTGGTCCTCCTGTGCTTCTGGTGTATCTTTTGTCTCCCCGTACACGCCGAGAAAGCCTAGCAGGTTCACGGAAAGATTCTTCGTCACGTGCATCACATCGATTGAAGAGCGGACCTCTAAGACTTCCCAATAGGGTAGATCCCAAAATATAGATTTCTTCTTCCACATGGGCGCGTGTCCGGCATCGTCATTCGGAACAGACCGTCCGCCAGGACCCTTTCCAAATATTACATCTAGATCCTTAACCATACCAAATATATCAACACCATCACGATGGGGAGGCTTCCTCCGGTGATCAGCCTCACCGTTGTAATGCTTGCCTTTCTTTCTTACGGGATGGGTAAGCCTAAGAAATCGACGATGCCCCGTGTACACGACCTTCTTACATTTTTCCAAATAATCACCTTCGAGCTCATGTAAACAAGTGCGTGCATGCATTGTATCCCTTGTTTGACTCGTCCCGAAATGTTACCAAGAGCAGGCCAGCCATTGATGGTTACGAAAAGCAGCGCTCTTAGGTCAAATTCCTCCTGCTTGTGCTCGTCCCACACACGTACACCCGCTAGAGACCACAACCGTATAAGTTCTTCAACTAATGGCTTCAGTACACATCAATGTCGTTCCCGGGTTGCTTCGGGCCTTGTATGAGCACTCGGCATCATAATGAACTTCCGCTTCATGCACAACCAAGGAGGAAGGTTATATATACAAAGAGTCACAGGCCGGGTGCTATGGCTGCAGCTCTGCTCTCCAAAAGGATTCATGCCATCTGTACTTAGACCAAACCGTAAGTTCCTTGCATCCTGTGCAAAGTTTGGGAACTCTCTATCTATTTTTCTCCATTGGGAGCCATGAGTAGGGTGCCTCAACATCACGTCTTTCTTACGGTCTTCTTTGTGCCATCGCAACAACCTAGCATGCTCTTTATTTCTGAACAAGCATTTCAGCCGTGGTATTATAGGAGCATACCACATAACCTTGGCAGGAACCCTCTTCCTGGGGCGCTCGCCCTCAACATCATCAGGGTCATCTCGTCCGATCTTATACCGCAATGCAAGTGCACACCGGACATGCATCCGAATTCTCGTACTCACCGCGGTAGAGGATGCAGTCATTAATGCATGCATGTATCTTTTGCACATCTAATCCTAGAGGGCAGACAATCTTCTTCGCTTCGTACGTACTGGCGGGCAATTCGTTACCCCTTGGAAGCTTCCTCTTAATTATTGTCAGTAACTTTCCAAATCCTGAGTCAGTGACACCGTTCTCTGCCTTCCATTGCAACAATTCCAGTGTGCTGCCTAACTTTTTATGGCCATCTTTGCAAGTTGGGTATAACAATTTGTTGTGATCTTCTATCATCTTGTCGAAGGCCAACCTTTACTTTTCAGTTTCACATTCTCTCCTTGCATCAGCAATGGCCCGGCCAAGATCATCATCAACAGGCTCATCTGGTGCCTCTTGATCTTCTACTTCATTGTCTTCATTGCCTTCTGCAGTATCATCGTATTCAGGGAAATTAGCATAATCGTCATCATCCTCTTCCTCTTCGTCATTGTCTTCCATCATAACCCCTCTTTCTCCGTGCTTTGTCCAACAATAGTAACTGGGCATGAAACTGGATCGCAGAAGGTGGCTGTGAATGAGACTCGAGTGAGCGTAATTTACGGTATTCTTGCAGTCCACACATGGACAATACATGAAGTCACCATGTTTGTCTGCCTCCGCCACGGCCATAAAATTATCCAGGCCCGAAGTGAACTCGTCAAACCGTCGGTTAATGTACATCCATTGCCGATTCATCTGCATGATATAATTAAGCTGATCAAAACCATTACAGAACATCACGATGTATATATACACATGCATTTTATTAATTGCAGATGAAAAGGATAAAGTTGTTAACCTCGATGAAGAAGAAAAAAGCAAGTTAAGTGTGGCTTGATTTGTGTAAACTCAAGTGGCAAATCCTATGAAGCATTTCATCGAACACCTCTTGTGCATGTGAAGAAGCTAGAGAGAAGAGCAATACACTCCTCTTGTGAAGAAAGTGAAAAAATGGCCAAGTGTAGCTCACACTTGGGCAGGGGCAAGGTTATATAGCCAGAGGCGGGGCCTTTGGACCCGGTTTGTATTACAAACCGGGACTAAAGGTTTGTCCACGCCTGACACGGCCTGCCGCGCCCTGCCGTGGACCCTTTACAAACCGGGTCCAAAGGCCACTACAGGACAGGCTCCAGCTTGTGGGGTCGTCCTGGGCAGAAACGAACCGGGACCAATGCCCCCATTGAACCCGGTTTGGTTCAGTACTGGGACATTTGCTTGGGACCAAAGACCTCTTCTCCACTAGTGCATGTGACACCCATGATAATGTTGTTTAGTCAAGGTAGCATATTTAATATTCAAACATCATGCACTACTAATAAATATGCTATCGACCCAGGGTTACAACCGTCGCACTAAAAAATATGCATGCCGGTGGTATTTTCCGCTGGTGGACCGACTTTAGGGAACCAGCTGCGGTGCCAAAATACCGCTACGCACCAAAAAAAAAACCTGCGCCGGGGATTCGGCTAGGTTCGGGCCAGGGGAAAATGGTAGCTCCATTTACCGTTGGTGCACCACCCTATTGGTGCCATTTTTTCTCCAAACCCACTATCCCCGTGGATCTCCTTTTTAAGTTTTCAAAAAATAAAAGAAAATGATTTAAATTTCAAAAAATATAATCATTCGAGATGCCCATGTGTTATGTGATCTAGTTTTTTAGAAAAATTAAAAACATGATTTTTAATATATAATGAAAAATGGCGTCATGTTTCGGAAAAACGAGATTTTTGGTTGTATACGACCTCCGATGAACAACTTTTTTATATTACAATGTATCTACCCAAAATTTTAGAATTGTTAGCAAAATATTATTTCTCTACAAACTGTAATTTGTTTACATTCTGTTAAAGTATAAACCTGTATAGTTCTACCGATCGTATTATACATGTATAGATGTAGATTGATACGTGTATTGGTAGTTTCCTTGGTCTCCAAGGCTTTGTAATACTCCTGTATATATTGAGCCGATCACCCCATTGAGAGGTGTCTTCGCTTAAAATCTATTCTCGTTTATATGGTATCAGAGCAAGACCACCATTAGGGCCAAACTGATGCTTGTAGATCCATTTGCCTGAAACAATGTTAACACCAGCGGGACGAGGCACGAGAGATCAAGTATGGTTCTCAAGAAGAGCAGAGTACTCCTCAGACATCGCAACACACCAATGGGGATCATGGAGAGCCGTCCAGTATGTTTTGGGAATAGGAGAAATATAGATGTGGACAGCGGAGAGGTTAAGCTTGTCGATGGGCTTGAATATGCCTCGTTTGGCACGAGTAAGCATGGTGTGGGTGTTGGATGCTGGTGGTGGTGGTGGAGGTAACATGGGAGATGGCGAGGCTGGCTCGGGAGTGGGCTCGCGCGACGGAGAGGGGGGCAGTGATGGGACGTGCGCAGGAGAGGGTGTCGCGGGAGGACGTGCAGGTGCATGTTGGGCCGAAGGGGCGCCATGCAAGATGGGCTGGGCTTCCACAGGCTGCGTGGGGCTGGCACGGGCTGCGTGGCTGCAAGCTCAAGCAAGAAATCGAGGGAGTCGGCTGGCTGGGTGGTGGTGGCGTGAGGGAAGGGGAAGGAGTTCTCGTCAAAGAAAACGTGGCGAGAAGTGATGATCCGACGTGATGACATGTCAAGACAACGGTAGCCACGGTGGGACGAAGGGTACCATAAGAAGACGCATGCGGTAGAACGCGGAGTGAGTTTGTGGGCAGCAGTGGCAGATTGGTTAGGGTAGCATAGGCAGCCAAAACCTGAAGGTCGGAGTAAGAGGGAGGGTGATTATGTAGAAGAGTATAGGGAACTCGGAATTCGATAGGCTGACTAGGGCGGCGGTTGAGCAGGTATGTAGCGGCAGCGAGAGCCTCGGCCCAATATGAGAGAGGCATGTGCGCCTGGAAAAGAAGGGTTCGGGTAATGTCGTTGATGGTGTGTATAGCACTCTCAGCTTTGCCATTTTGTGGTGAGGTGTAGGGACAGGACATGCGAAGGTGAATACCATGGCGTGTAAGGAACTCGACGAGCGTAGAGTTGACAAACTCTGTGCCATTGTCGGATTGAAGAGCAACTACAGGGAGTTGGAGTTGTGTACGTGCATAGGCAACAAAGTTAATTAAGATGTCGCAACTGTCGGACTTGTGCCGTAGAGGAAAGAAGAGGTGTGGGAGGGAGAGGAGATTATACCGGGGTCGTTGACCATGTGAGACGTGGCCCCCGGGTCCATGACCCTGGCGCCAGCATGGGACTGCTCCGATGGTGGTCTTGCTCGATACAAGGCAAGGTGGGTGGTTCGCGGGTTCTCTCAACAGCCCGGCATCGACTACGATGAGACGTTCAGCCCGGTTGTCAAACCGTACACGATTCGTGTTGTCCTCAGCATTGCCGTCTCCTGTGCTTGGCCGGTCCATCAGCTCGACGTCAAGAACGCCTTCCTACATGGCAATCTTGATGAGGTGGTCTACTGCAAGCAGCCCCCTGGCTTCATCGATCCGGCTAGGCCCCAGCATGTTTGTCTTCTCCACAAGTCTCTCTATGGCTTGAAGCAGGCGCCTCGGGGGTGGTACCAGCGATTTGCTCACTATGCTCATCGACTCGGTTTCGTTGCTTCCCAGAGCGATGTCTCCCTCTTCGTTCTTCGTCGTGGAGATGACTTGGCCTACCTACTGCTCTACGTCAATGACATCATCCTCACCGCCTCCAGCACTGGTCTTCTTCAGCACATTACTGACCAGCTTCACCGTGAGTTTGCCATGACCAACCTTGGGGACTTGTCCTACTTTCTCGGGATCTCGGTTTCTCGCTCCACGTCAGGGATGCTCTTGTCTCAGCGCCAGTACGCCATCGACCTTCTTCAGCGTGATGGAATGATGGATTGCAACCCGTGTGTCACTCCCATTGACACTCGTTGCAAACTGTCTGCCGATGATGGTATGCTTGTCGCCGATGCCACCGAGTACCGGAGCTTTGCAGGAGCTCTTCAGTACTTGACATTGACGCGTCCCGACATCGCTCACGATATTCAGCAGGCCTGTCTCTACATGCATGCTCCTCGGGAACCGCATCTCAACCTCGTCAAGCGGATTCTGCGCTACGTTCGTGGCACCCTGGACCTCGGACTTCAGCTTCACTCCACACCGGCCACATCCCTCACCGCGTACTCCGATGCGGATTGGGCAGGTTGTCCCGACACTCGTCGATCCACCTCTGGCTATTGTGTCTATCTTGGTGACAATCTTGTCTCCTGGTCCTCTAAATGCCAGGTCTCGCTCCAGTGCTGAGACCGAGTACCGTGTTGTGGCCCACGCCGTCGCTGAGTGTTGTTGGCTTCGTCAGCTTCTTCTTGAGATTCACCGTCCCCTTCCTACCGCGACAGTCGTCTTCTGTGACAACGTCAGCGCTGTCTACATGGCCTGCAACCCGGTTCAGCATCGTCGTACGAAGCACATCGAGATTGACATCCATTTCGTTCGGGAGAATGTGTCGCTTGGTCAGATCCGGGTTCTTCACGTGCCGTCTTCGCAGCAGTTTGCCGATATCATGACGAAGGGGCTACCGTCCCGGTTATTTCTGGATTTTTGGTACAGTCTTTGCATTCATCCGACGCATGGACTGCGAGGGGATGTTAGAGTATAAACCTGTATAGTTCTACCGATCGTATTATACATGTATAGCTGTAGATTGATACGTGTATTGGTAGTTTCCTTGGTCTCCAAGGCTTTGTAATACTCCTATATATATTGAGCAGATCACCCTATTGAGAGGTCTTCCCTTAAAATCTATTCTCGTTTATACATTCATCTTTGAATAAATTTAATTATAGTGTCCACATATCAGTCTGTGATGTTATAAGTCCGTGCAGCTCCGCTGCTTTCAGTATAGTCTTATTTAGCATGATTATGTTTATCATGAATAGAAAAGAACATGACCACCATTAATCGTTAGTGACAAATAGTGGAAGTTTCAACACTGATGGTTCCATGTAGTGTTTGGATATTTGTTTCTCTCGATGCAACACACGGACCCTTTTGCTGGTCTTTTTAAAACAATATTTTAAAGTTTAAAAAATGTAAAACAGTGAAAGGTGTAAAATTCTACAGCTGTGCAAAAAAAGAATGATACATATTATATATTTTGGATTTCTATTTTCGTACCCTCAGGTACTTAGTTGTGCTCAGTTTTCCCCACCCTCTTAGTTTTTCCTAAGTTTCCCCAAGACCTTGTCTGAATCCATCACAGGTGTTGTAACGGCCGGTTGCCCGATGGTTGACCGTTATCTTCTGACTAGTGGGGCCACGTAGAGCCTGCAAAGACACGTCGGACCATCCATCTTTGTTTGACCGTAAGCATCATTGTATCCCTGACCAAAATGCGAACGAGTGGGGCTTCGTTATATCGAATGAAAAGTGTGGCCATGACGCTGATACAAGGGGCAATACACGGGTAGGATTAGATTTTTAAACGGAGCTCTACAGCGATGGCACATAGGAGATGGCATGCGGGGTGCCGAGATGAGATCGACGTCCACAAAGAACTGCAAGAGGCGAGACCAGGCGCATTAGATAGATATGAACTAGACACGTTTAACCATGCAAAGAAGAGAAGAAATGATCGACGACATCGACGACTACCTCAAAACTTTGACTGACCGTGTCGGACACGAACGCGAGCAATTTAGAGAAAACTAGTGTCTCTCCTTTCTGGCGTGTATAGATGGGTACTAGAAGAGTGTGGTGACGAAGGGAAAGACCTCGCGGTGGTCCGTGGCGTTCAGCATAGCGGGGTGGCGTGGTCATGCCCACAGCGGCGTGCATGCATGTTTGGCATTGGCATCAGCATGTATGTTCGCCATTGGCCTCGGCGGTATCTCTGGTGTGTCAGTGATCGAATGAGGGGATGGGATTGAGGGTGCATCCTGACGGTGACCTAGCAATGGCGACGAGCATAGCCGTTCTGAACATGTCGATATCGGCATCGGCATCGTTTGGAGGTTGTGGTGCTCGAATCAAGGTGGGATTTGTTTCTTGTACGCCAAAATGAATTTGAAACAAGTTTCATGTTGAAGGTTAGGTAACGAAAGTTTGTAATAAAAAATTATACCAGCGCCATGGTGAGGTTCTTTTTGATAGAGCTATACGGTTGGGCAAAGTTTTTGACACTTTTTAGATAGGGTTCCTTGTTGTTACACGTATGGCATCATGTATGGCAAATTTGGGGTCACTTGGACATGTTCGAAAAAATCACTTTGCTTAAGCGCATGCCGTTTCGCTCACTGAAACTAGCTTTTCTAACAAGGTGATTTTTTCTACCTTCTCTAAATGACCTCAAATTTCATACAGCTGATCTTCTATGCATAGATAGATAGATTGTTTCGTTTTTACATTTTTCGAACTTTTTATTTCCCTTTATAATACCCAATTGATTTTCAGGTCAAAACCTCGAAAAACAGTATCATGTATGGCATCATTTTCACCCTAAATTTCAAATTTTGTGAAACATTCCCTTTTAGATATTCTTTGTTATTATAGGTATGGCATCATGTATGCCAAAATTGGTTAGGTATCACTGAAACCAGCTTTTGTAACAAGTTAGGTTTTTTGAACTTCTCAAAAGGGATTTTTTTCTACCTTCTCTAAATGACCTCAAAAATCATACAGACGATTTTCTATACAAAGATAGGTAGATTGTTTCGTTTTTACATTTTTTTGTACTTTTATTTCCCTTTATAATACCCATTTGATTTTCAGGTCAAAACCTCGAAAGTTAACATAAGTAGATGGTGAACCCTCCCAAACTTCAAATACAGAGATAGATAGATTATTGCGTTTATCATTTTTACCGTGAATAGTAATGGCTACAAGAAATCGGTGATTATTTTTTGCGTTAAAATTAATGGCTACAACAAATCGATGATGATTTATCATTTTTTGCGTGAAAAGTAATGCCTAAAAGAGTTGGGCTTATAATTTTTAGCGCGTGAAAAATAATACAGAAAACCGCCATTTAGCATACTTAGAGGGTGGAAGCTAACCGCCGACAGAGAGAGAGAGATGGGGGTTATCCTGCCCGTTAGATCATACGATCAATGGTCGGCGGGCACGATCCGCGTGACATGGGCTAGACCAATCAGGGCAATGTTGCACATCTGCGAGAATTTGTGAAGGGAGAGGGCAAAACTGAGTAGTATCAAGAAACCAATGGCACCTGAGTAGTAAACATACTAAGGGATTCAAATATGAGATTTAAAAAATAGAAAATACGTGTTTTGTACAATGAAACTCATCTTGGCCTACCTCAAACTTTTTGCAATATAAATATACATGAGTGTGAGAACTGTGGCCTCATTTAGACAAAGTATGTTTTGAGGAAAGTTGTTTTGGGAAGGGCTTATTATGGAAAATCATGCACCTTCATAGCTACTAGGTGATTTGAGAAGTGGCAATTTGTGGTAAAACTTGATTTATCTATGACTTATCTATGATTCGAGAAGTGGCAATTTGTGGTAAAGTCTCCATGAGTAAGTGCCACTCTTTTTCGGAATTTTTTGGACATTAAATGACTCATTTAACTAGTTAATCCCATTTGTTGACTCTTTATTGACCAGCCACTTGAGGGTAAAACTGAGCATATTGCACTAGCCAGCATTAGCACTCAAGGGGAAAACTGAGCACACAAAAAATGCTAGTATAAGACTCGAGGGTATACCTGATTATATCTAAATTTTCAGGGTTAGACTCGAGGACGCGTGTTGCGGTGCAGAAATGGAAGACGTGCAATTGTTGACGCGACTCGCGGTGCAGAAGTCGAAGACGTGCAATCGTGGACGCGTGTCGCGTTGCAGAAGTCCAAGACGTGCAGACGTGCAACGGTGGACGCGTAGGACGCGGGTCGCATTAACCACCTCTCGCCTTTATAGACGCCTCCTCGCACTATCTCTGTCACTCTCACTCGCTCACGCAACGCCGCCTCTCTCACGTCCCATCATCTTCTCCAAAGCAAAAAACCCTCCCCCTCTCCCTCTCCCTCTCCCTCTCCTCTGCCGGCGAGATGGACAAGGAGAATGCCAATCCCATCGTCCACGATGTTGTCGGCTCCAAGCGCGACACCTCCCTCTTCGACGTCGTCCCCTCAACGGTTGTCGCCGCCGGTGCATCGGAGGCTGCCGTCGGTGGCAGTCAGATCCCCGCGGGATGGGACCCCTATGAGGAGGTGCCGTACGAGGCGCCCCCGAACCCCTACGACACCTTCATGGACGACCCATGGAACGAAGTAACTACAGTTTGCTCCCTTTTTTGTTCCCCATTCCTTTTTGAACCCTATTTTTGCTGGTGTAGATGGATCTGTATATGGATGAGTATTTGGTTAATATTTGCGCCGATTTTATTCCATTTTGTTTTGATCCCTTCTTGATTTCATTTAAGATTTAGGGTTCGGCCGTTCGGTAAATTTATGAAACTAATAATGGGATCTCAATCGGTTAATTTATGCAAGTAATCATGGGATCTCAATCAGTTATTTTATGCATGAATCAAAAGATATCAACCGTTTAATTTTGCAAATAATCTGGAATGTGTTCAAGTTCAGATCTGGAATCTATTTCTTTGTCTATGATGAATCGTTGGGCACAAATTTTTACAGGGAGGGTTCAGCGAACCATTGTTGTGTAAAAATCTATTGTGCATGAGCTTTGGTTCGCTAACCCCTTTCCTGTAGATATATAATCGTGTCCACTCTAACTGAGGCTGTGTACTTTGGCAGCGACGACGAGCACCATGACACTGATACGTCTCCGACATATCGATAATTTCTTATGTTCCATGCCACATTATTGATGATATCTACATGTTTTATGCATACTTTATGTCATATTTATGCGTTATCCGGAACTAACCTATTGACGAGATGCCGAAGGGCCAGTTCCTCTTTTCTGCTGTTTTTGGTTTCAGAAATCCTAGTAAGGAAATATTCTCGGAATCGGACGAAATCAACGCCCAGCATCCTATTTTTCCATGAAGCTTCCAGAACACCCGAGAGTCGCTAGAGGGGGGGCCACAGGGGCCCCAGATGATAGGCCGGCGCGGCCCAGGCCCTGGCCGCGCCACCTTATGGTGTCGTCGCCTCGTTGACCTCCTGACGCCGCCTCTTCGCCTATATAAAGCCCCTCGACCTAAAACCTCGATACCGAGAGCGATGATACGGAAAACCTTCCAGAGCCGCCGCCATCGCGAAGCCAAGATCTGGGGGACAGGAGTTTCTGTTCCGGCACGCCGCCGGGACGGGGAAGTGCCCCCGAAAGGCTCCTCCATCGAAACCACCGCCATCTTCATCACCGCTGCTGTCTCCCATGAGGAGGGAGTAGTTCTCCATCGAGGCTCGGGGCTGTACCGGTAGCTATGTGGTTCATCTCTCTCCTATGTACTTCAATACAATAATCTCATGAGCTGCCTTACATGATTGAGATTCATATGATGATGCTTGTAATCTAGATGTCGTTATGCTAGTCAAGTGAATTTTACTTATGTGATCTCCGGAGACCGCTTGTCCCACGTGTGTAAAGGTGACAGAGTGTGTGCACCGTGTGGGTCTCTTAGGCTATATTTCACGTAATACTTATTCACCGTTATGAATGGCATAGTGAAGTGCTTATTTATATCTCTTTATGATTGCAATGTGTTTTGTATCACAATTTATCTATGTGCTACTCTAGTGATGTTATTAAAGTAGTTTTATTCCTCCCGCACGGTGTAATGGTGACAAGTGTGTGCATCCGTGTTAGTACTTGGCGTAGGCTATGATTGTGATCTCTTGTAGATTATGAAGTTAACTATTGCTATGATGGTATTGATGTGATCTATTCCTCCTACATAGTGTGAAGGTGACAATGTGCATGCTATGTTAGTACTTGGTTTAGTCGTGTTCATCTTTCATGCACTCTAAGGTTATTTAAATATGAACATTGAATTGTGGAGCTTGTTAACTCCAGCATTGAGGGTTCGTGTAATCCTACGCAATGGTGTTCATCATCCAACAAGAGAGTCTAGAGTATGCATTTATCTATTCTGTTATGTGATCAATGTTGAGAGTGTCCACTAGTGAAAGTATGATCCCTAGGCCTTGTTCCTAAATACTGCTATTGCTGCTTGTTTACTCGTTTCTATCGCGTTACTACTGCTACGCGTTACTACTGCTTGTTTACTGTCATGGGCAAAGCACTTTTCTGGTGCTGTTGCTACTATTTATTTATACCACCTGTATTTCACTATCTTTTCGCCGAACTAGTGCACCTTTTAGGTGTGTTGGGGACACAAGAGACTTCTTGCTTTGTGGTTGCAGGGTTGTATGAGAGGGATATCTTTGACCTCTTCCTCCCTCAGTTCGATAAACCTTGGGTGATCCACTTAAGGGAAAACTTGCTGCTATTCTACAAACCTCTGCTCTTGGAGGCCCAACACTGTCTACAGGAAAAGGAGGGGGTGTAGACATCAGACACCAAGACTCGGTAGGTGCTACGGAGGCTGCAGGTCGGCCAGTACGTCTCCTACTTCGCCAAGGGTGTCTACAGGTGCCCCTTCTGCACTAGGAGACTCGGCGGCACCGACTTCAACTGCCTCCTCACGCATGCCGAGAACATCAGCAACATGTTCCCCAAGTTCGGCACGACGGTGAACCCCTACTCCTTCCGCGCCAAGCACAAGGCGCTCGGCATGCACCTCCGCAGCTTCCAGCGGGTGGAGATTGCCGCCGGGCGCATGCCTCCGCTCAAGTCCAAGGTGCCCAAGCGGAGCAACAAGTGGAGGCAGAGCCAGATAGGGTGGGCGGAGTCCTGGACGTGTGCTGCTGCTGCCTCCTCCATTTTGTTATTAGCTAGGGAACCCTTGTTGTTATGTTGTTAGTATGATGGTGATGCGAAGAACCTCGAACCTGATAGTATGTTGGCTGTATGCAGCTTATTATCTAGGGAGGGATCCCTATTATCTATCATATTATCTATCCCTATTCTACTATATGACTGTGTGAATTTATCGTACATTACCCTGGAGATTTTCTCTAGATTTAACTACATACATATGGACCAGAGAGAGTGCTAGATTTACTGCCATATTGGGCAAACAACAAGGGCCAAAAGACACAAATAATTGAAGAAAGACAGAAATGCAAGCTTCTCTAGATTTGATTCTAATTAGGTGAAAAAAGACAGAGATAAAGAGGGGGAAAGGTACTCTTAAAAATGCCAATTTGGGCCGAGAGAGACAGAACCCAACTTCTGTTCACGTGCAACCAAACGCTGTCTCATCCTGTCCCACGCGGTCCCTTTCTACAAGCCCCACGCGACGTGGCCCCACATGACGCGGCCCCACACGTCAGCACGGAACGGTCAACTAAACAGGAATCCTGCCGTTTGAGATCCTTCTGCGGGTTTCAAACAAGGGCTTGGGGAAAACTGAGCAAAAACTAAGGAGCTGGGAAAAAATGAGTACAACTAAGGACCTGAGGGCAGGAGAATAGAAAACCCTATATATTTTGGGCGGTTTAAAATTTACGAATTTACGGATCTGAGAGAGCGTGTTGTCATCCGAAACCCACCGGCGGGCAGCGACGGGCAACACCGTAGAGCCGGGAACAACCTAGAGCTGCGGCTGGCTGAGGTCCCTCCGAGCGACGGCCCGCAAAGCCTTCTGGTCACACGTCCGATGCTGATCGCAAGGGCGTGCCACCTGACCTATACCTGGTCAGGAAGGTGATGGAGATGCCTCGCTTAGTTTCCTGCATGGCATACACGTAAACATTAAATACGAGCCTCGATCGGCTCTCGAAGTTATCCCGTGAATCGGCTCAAGGAGCCGATCCACCCATGATTCGTACGGGGTGCACGAATATATGGTGGTCCTGCTTGATCAAGATAAAGCTAATGAGATCTACGACGATTTAGGGTTTTCACCGCATAATCGGATCATCCTACTCCAGATTGGGCCTCGCGGCCACGCACGGTGATCGTAAGCCGATCCTAGACAAGGCCTAAAAACCAACACGAGGTTGATCCCCGGAACATCCTGTCTAGGACTAGCAAACGACACCCTACGTGCCGCTGGATCCTCCCCTCCTTTGTAAGGCCTAACTATTGCAGATATTAAACTAATCCTTGATGAACAAGGAGCAATCGTAACGGATCGGATCTACTAAATAATGATCAAGCGGGGTGCCGCCCCTACACCTAAGATAGGTGTAAGGGCGGCTAGATATGCAAGGGTTGCACTACGCTAGCATGTTACGCGAAGAACTATGCTAACCCTAACACATCTATGATAACTACGTTGCTCGCCATCAACAAGGCTTCAGTACGAGCAACACATGAACAACGTGGAGCTTAGTGCTGCCTAGATCGCAAGATGCGATCTAGGCAGCATGTTGCTTACCGGTAGAAACCCTCGAGACGAAGGAGTTGGCGATGCGCCGAGATTGATTTGTTTGGTTGAACGTTGGTTGTTGTTTATTCCATAAACCCTAGATACATATTTATAGTCCGGGGGACTTTCTAACGTGGGAATAATCCCCACCGTGCACGAGACAAACTCTAACTTTTAATCTACGATGCAATCTACTATAACTAAAGATACATGGGCAATCTAGCCCAACTTTGCATATAAGACCGATCCACGTATTTCTCCCGTATATAATCTTCAAGCCCATCTTGATCGTGGCCCACCTCTGACTCGGTCAAATTCTGGTGATAACAGAGCGACCAGTGCAAATTTCGAATATGCACAAATTTGTCGGTATTTTTAATTCTGTGTAGACATGAATACAAATTATTTCATCCTGAGATTTTGCAGGAACCTAGAGTACGTGGGCCAATCGTCAACATCTATGATTCTATTTCGAATTTTTTTTGAAACATTAAAATGTCGATTTTGAAAAAGTAAAAGATATTTCAATGATGGGCTCAGTCCATCAAAGACATTTTTCGGGGTGCAGCCCCACCATTTGGATCCTGCATGCCTATTTTCTCGAATACAAGCTGTGTACTTTTTTTTAATTGCTAGATCCACGTAGTAAATATTATGCTAGTCATAGTGCATAGTATTATATAGTAATATATATTATGTTTATGATATTTATCTATGATAATATCTTTATAGTGGGTATTTTTATAGAATCGTATCATAACCTTATAAAATTATTGTTTTGTATAATCTCAATGTAAATCTATGTACAAGATATATATTTGACATTAATTTTTTCTGTAACATGCGCTATCATACAGTATCTACATATTTTACTCTAATTCTATCTTTCCTCCTTAATTAAATGACACATCAGCATTTTTGTGGGCCTAAGGTGCATGATACTACCTAAAATACTAGCACCATAGCCAGCCTTAACCATCAATGATCACATCAATCCTGAGCTATGTTTATTTTGGAAGAGAATTACTTCTTTTAACCAAAATTGATCCCGAAAATCATGCCAATCAGTTATCGCTACATTTTAGAGAGCCTATATATAGATATGGGAAAGATTTGATACGCAACTAATGAATCATTTCAAAAAAAAATATCTTTGGATTCTGTATGATGTATACAACGGTATTAGCTACAATAGAAGATGCCACGATGGTATAAAAAAATATTTGAATTGTTTGATCCATGTAGTTAACTATCAATGAATCCGATCAAATCCTGAACTGTATTTCTTTTGGAACAGATCACTCCTTTTAACCAAAATTGATCCCAAAAATCACGTCAATCAATTATTGCTAAATTTAGAGAACTTATATGGAAAAGTGGAAGATTTGATACGCAGCTAATGAATAATATAAAAAACTATTTTTAACCATTTCTTCGCAACGCAGCTAGGCCTAATGCAATATAAATACCCCAAAGCATCGTCGATTATCTCCCAAGGAAACAACTTGCACCTTACAGATACGAACTTGTAATACTTAGCAGTAAGGTGTCATCCCAAGCCACACCATGAGAAATACTCTCTTATTTACCGTTGCCATTGTAGCCATTTATGCCATGGCAGTTCTTGGTGCAGGTTCACCAATAGACACCAATAATCCAGACATCCAATGGCTTGGCCAGTGGGCGGTGGCTGTGCACGTCCATCAGGCACACGATGGGATCAAATTCAACAAAGTTCTGAGAGCTGAGCTTGATGAGGAGTCCCCACTAGGAAAAACCCTCTATCTTCTCATCGATGCAACCAACCGAGATGGCAAGGATGCCAAATACGAGGCGGTTTTGAACCAGAGCGCCGCGTCGAGGCGTGCTCTTGTGTCCTTTAAGCCGGCTAATTGAGCAAAAATGGCATTGTGATCATGTTGCTGCAATAATTATTTGATGCAATAACAAGGTGTTTTTTTATATACTATGCATCTTATGGACTCGATTTCAAATGTGTGATGTTTTGTTGTCATATAAAATTTTCTCAACAAGCGTGTCTCTCTTATTTATCTACTTAATTTGATCATTTACTCACAGTTGATCATGGAACAATCATCGTGCTCAAATCCAATATCCTACATCGAATACAACTCCCCGCAATCTGCAAATACTGAATCGACGATCCCATCCACCTCATACCGCTAGCACCTTCCCACTTCATGCTTCCCCGCTCGTCCCGATGCAAGCCCTAGGCACGCCGTTGCCATTTCTTCGTGTCGTTACTGCCGTCTCAAGCATCGCCGTGTTGCCTCTATCGATCCTCCATCAATAGAATGTTGTAGCATTGTGTGCGCAACCACCTCTTCCCTATCACCAATAGGTCCTCCTACTTTCCCACGGTGCCAACATGTATGAATCTATGCCCAATATATACCTACTTAATCCACATACACACACAAATACATATATTGTAGATCTATTGTAACATCCATGTTTTAGCTAAATCTAAAGTAGGGTTTGATTGTGCATCATGATCATCATGATATTATCCTAAGAAAAATGCATAAAGGAAATGATTTAGAAAACCCTAATGTTATGCAAATTTCTCAGTTAGATTCAAATGATCAAAATGTTTCAGTATTACAAACTAAACCTACATGGAACTTCTACAATATATTAAGAAGGCCATGGATATTTTCAGAAGTTCAGAAGAGTGTGAATCCTCAATTGAATTTCAAAATAGCAAGTTTGGAAAATAGAGAAAGAAAATAGATTTTTGAAAAAGAGAAAGAAAACCCTCCTCTATCTTGGGCTGAAAGCCCAAGCTCTCTCTATTCTCTCTCTAGCGTAGCCAGCCTGAAGCCCACCTTAGCCCAACCATCCCCTAGTGGGTTTTCTGCAAAATGAACATTTCCTTCTCTTCTTCTCCACAAAGAAGGGGCTCTGTGGCGCGTCCGTCGTCGCCCAATGCTCGTCCTCCTCATCGCGATGCACGCCACCGCCCTGGACCTCTACAAGTAACTCTGCGCCACTGGAGAACCCAAGGCTTCCCAGTTCCCCCTCTCCCTTGCTCTCTCTATCTCCTCTCCCGTGACCTATCTCCTCTCCCATGACCCAAAACCCTAGCCGTTCAACCATCGTCCATCTCTGCCACTTTGTCCATTCCCTTGTTGCGCTGAGACCCCCACAAGATCCGCCTCATCGCGCTTCGTCTCGTCGCCGATGCATGCAAGCCAGCGGACCTGACCCCTTCTTCTCCGACAGAACTGGAGCTTGCCGACATCGATACAACACCGTCTAACCTCCTCCGCCCTCGCCGACGAGATCCACGGTGAGCTCCTCTTCGTCCATGTCCAGGTGGCCAGAATTGAGTAGTGAGACAAAACTTATGATCCAATGTGATTTTTATCTTTTCACTTCTACCGCACTAGGGATAAAGTGAATGCATGTGATATGTTTACCATGTGACACCTATGGTAATCTTGTTTAGTCAATTAAGGTAGCATATTTGTTATTCAAACATCATGCACTACTAAGAAATATGCTATAGGCCCAGGGTTACCACCGGTGCACCAAAAAATATGGACGCCGGTGGTATTTTCCACCGACGGACCGACTTTACGAACCGCCAGTGCTGCCAAAATACCGCCGGCGCACAAAGAAAAACCGTCCGTCGGGGATAAGGGTCGGCCAGGTTCGGGCCAGGAAAAAATGGCAGCTCCTTTTACCGCTGGTGCACCACCCAATTGGTGCCATTTTTCCTCCACCGATCGCCTTTTTAATATTTTAAAAAAGGGATTTCTATTTTCGTGCCCTCGGTTCCTTAGTTGTGCTCAGTTTTCCCCAGCTCCTTAGTTTTTCCTCAGTTTTCCCCAAGACCTTGTCTGAAACCATCACAGATGCCGTAACGGCCGGTTGCCCGACGGTTGACCGTTATCTTCTGACTAGTGGGGCCACGTAGAGCCCGCAAAGACACGTCGACCATCCATCTTTGTTTGACCGTAAGCATCGCTGTATCCCCGACCAAAACACGCACGAGTGGGGCTTCGGTATATCGAATGACAAGTGGGCCATGGCGCTGATACAAGGGGCAATACACGGGTAGGAATAGATTTTTAAACGGAGCTCTACAGCGATGGCACGGAGGAGGTGGCCTCGCGGAGTGCCGAGATGAGATCGACGTCCACAAAGAACCGCATGAGGCGAGACCGCACGCATTAGATAGATATGAACTAGACGCGTTTAACCATGCAAAGAAGAGAAGAAATGGTCAACGACATCGACGACTACCTCAAAACTTTGACCGACCGTGTCCGACACGAACGCGAGCAATGTAGAGAAAACTAGTGTCTCTCCTTTCTCGGCGTGTATAGATGGGTGCTAGAAGAGTGTGGTGGCGAAGGGAAAGACCTCGCGGTGGTCCGTGGCGTCCAACATTGCGGGGCGGCGTGGCCGTGCCCACATCGGCGTGGATGCATGTTCGGCATTGGCATCGCATGTACGTTCGGCATTGGCCTCGGTGGTATCTCTCGGTGTGTCGGTGATCGAATGAGGGGACGGGATTGAGGGTGCATCCCGACGGTGACCTAGCGCTGGCGTCGAGCATAGCCGTTTCGACCATGCCGATATCGGCATCGGCAAAGTTTGGAGGCTGTGGTGCTCGAATCAAGGAGGGATTTGTTTCTTGTACGCCAAAAGTGATTTGAAACAAGTTTCGTGTTGAAGGTTAGGTAACGAAAGTTTGTAACTAAGCCAAAAATTATACTAGCGCCATGGTGAGGTTCTTTTTGATAGAGCTATACGGTTGGGCAAACTTTTTTGACACTTTTTAGATAGGGTTCCTTGTTGTTACACGTATGGCATCATGTATGGCAAATTTGGGATCATTTGGAGATGTTCGAAAAAATCACTTTGCTTAAACGCATGCCGTTTCGTCTCACTCGAAACCAGCTTTTCTAACAAGGTGATTTATTCTACCTCCTCTAAATGACCTCAAATTTCATACAACTTGATCTTCTATACATAGATAGATAGATTGTTTCGTTTTTATATTTTTCGAACTTTTTATTTCCCTTTATAATATCCAATTGATTTTCAGGTCAAAACCTCGAAAAACAGCATCATGTATGGCATCATTTTCACCATAAATTTCAAATTTTGTGAAACTTTCCCTTTTAGATATTCCTTGTTGTTATAGATATGGCATAATGTATGCCAAATTTGGTTAGGTCTCACTCGAAACCAGCTTTTGTAACAAGTTAGGTTTTTTCGACCTTCTCAAAAGGGATTTTTTTCTACCTTCTCTAAATGACCTCAAAAATCATACATACGATCTTCTATACAAAGATAGGTAGATTGTTTCGTTTTTACATTTTTTGAACTTTTATTTCCCTTTATAATACCCATTTGTTTTCAGGTCAAAACCTCGAAAGTTAACATAACTAGATGGTGAACCCTTCCAAACTTCAAATACAGAGATAGATAGATTGGTTCGTTTATCATTTTTACCGTGAATAGTAATGGCTACAAGAAATCGGTGATGGTCTATCATTTTTTGCGTGAAAGGTAATGGATACAACAAATCGGTGATGGTTTATCATTTTTTGCGTGAAAATTAATGGCTACAACAAATCGGTGATGGTTTATCATTTGGGATTTTCGTGAAAATTAATGGCTACAACAAATCGGTGACGGTTTATCATTTTTTGCGTGAAAATTTATGGCTACAACAAATCGGTGATGGTTTATCATTTTTTGCGTGAAAAGTAATGCCTAAAAGAGTTTATAATTTTTAGCGCGTGAAAATAAATACGTAAAACCGCCATTTAGCAAACTTAGAGAGTGGAAGGTAACCGCCGACAGAGAGAGAGAGGGGTTATCCCGCCCGTTAGATCATACGATCAACGGTCGGCGGGCACGATCCGCGTGACATGGGCTAGACCAATCGGGGCAATGTTGCACGTGTGAGAGAATTTGTGGAGGGAGAGGGCAAAACCGAGTAGTATCAAGAAACCAAGGGCACCTATGTAATAAACAGACTAAGGGATTCAAATATGAGATTTAAAAATGGAAAATGCGTGTTTTGTAGAATAAAACCCATCTTGGCCTATCTCAAACTATTTGCAATACAAATATACATGAGTGTGAGAATTGTGGCCTCATTTAGACAAAGTATGTTTTGGGGAAAGCTGTTTTGGGAAGGGCTTATTGTGGAAAACCATGCACCTTCATAGCTACTAGGTGATTTGAGAAGGCCTTTGAGAAGTGGCAATTTGTGGTAAAACTTGATTTATCTATGACTTATCTATGTTTTGAGAACTGGCAATTTGTGGTGAAGACTCCATGAGTATGTGCCACTATTTTTCGGAATTTTTGCACATTAAATGACTCATTTAACTAGTTAATCCCATTTGTTGACTGCTCTGTTGACCAGCTACTTGAGGGTAAAACCGAGCATATTGCACTAGCCAGCATTAGCACTCAAGGGGAAAACCGAGCACACAAAAAATGCTAGTATAATGCTCGAGGTTATACCTGAGTATATCTAAATTTCCAGGGTTAGACTCGAGGACGCGTGTTGCGGTGCAGAAATGAAAGACGTGCAATATTTAACGCGTAGACGCCGGTCGCGGTGCAGAAGTCGAAGACGTGCAATCGTGGACGCGTGGCGCATTGCGGAAGTACAAGACGTGCAGACGTGCAGCGGTGGACGCGTAGGACGCGGGTCGCATTAACCACCCCTTGCCTTTATAGACGCCTCCTCCCACTATCTCTCGTCACTCTCACTCGCCTACGCAACGCCGCCTCTCTCACGTCCCATCATCTTCTCCAAAGCAAAAAACCCTCTCCCTCTCCCTCTCCTCTCGCCGGCGAGATGGACAAGGAGAATGCCAATCCCATCGTCCACGGCGCCGTCGGCTCCAAGCGCGACGCCTCCCTCTTCGATGCCGTCCCCTCAACGGACGTCGCCGCCGCCTCTGCCGGTGCATCGGAGGCTGCTGCCGCCGGTCGTGGTCAGATCCCGCCGGGATGGGACCCCTACGAGCCGGTGCCGTACGTCCCGCCCCCGAACCACTACGACACCTCCATAGAGGACCCATGGAACGAGGTAACTACGGTTTGCTTCCTTTTTTGTTCCCCATTCCATTTTGAACCCTATTTGTGCTGGTGTAGATGGATCTGTGGATGGATGAGTATTGGGCTAATATTTGCGCCGATTTTATTCCATTTTGCTTTGATCCCTCCTTGATTTCGTTCAAGATTTGGGTTTCGGCCGTTCGGTTAATTTATGCAAGTAATAATGGGATCTCAATCAGTTAATTTATGCAAGTAATCATAGGATCTCAATCAGTTATTTTATGCACGAATCAAAAGATATCAACCGTTTAATTTTGCAAATAATCTGGAATGTGTTCAAGTTCAGATCTGGAATCTGTTTCTTTGCCTATGATGAATCGGTGGGCACAGATTTTTACAGGGAGGGTTCAGCGAACCATTTCTGTGTACAAATCTGTTGTGCATGAGCTTTGGTTCGCTTACACCGTCCCTGTAGACATATAATCGTGTCCACTCTAACTGAGGCTGCCTCTGTTTTTCCTAACTTTGTTATCATGCACGTTTGCAACTCATTCACTAATAAATTCCCGTTTGATATGGATCAGCCGTCCGGCAGCGACGTCGGCAGCGACGACGAGCACCATGACGTCAAGACTCGCCGTGTGCCGCGGAGGCTGCAGGTCGGCCAAGTATGTCTCCTACCTCGACGTCGCCAAGGGTGTCTACAGGTGCCCCTTCCGCACTAGGAGGCTCGGCGGCACCGACTTCAACCGCGTCCTCACGCATGCCGAGAACATCGGCCACACCAACCCCAAGGTCGGCGCGTCGGTGAACCCCAACTCCTTCCGCGCCAAGCACTTGGCGCTCGGCATGCACCTCCGCAGCATCCAGTGGGTGGAGATCTCCGGCGGGCACATGCCTCCGCTCAAGCCCAAGGCTCCCAAGGGGAGCAACAAGTGGAGGCAGAGGCAGATGGGGTAGGCGGAGTCCTGGACGTGTGCTGCTGCTGCCTCCTCCATTTTGTTGTTGGGATCCCTTTGTTGTTAGCTAGGGATCCCTCGTTGTTATGTTGTTAGTATGATGGTGCTGTACTGCTGTGAAGAACCTCGAACCCTACTATGTTTGGCTGCTGAATGCAGCTTATTATCTATATTATCTATCCCTATTCTACTATATGACCTTGTGAATTTATCGTACATTCCCCGTAGATTTGCTTCTAGATTTAACTACATACATATGGACCAGATGGAGTACTAGATTGGGCTCCCTACTAGATTTGCTGCCATATTGGGAAAACAACCAGGGCCAAAAGGAACAAATAATAATTGAAGAAAGACAGAAATGCAAGCTTCTCTAGATTTGATACTAATTATGTGAAAAAAGGCAGAGAGAAGGAGGCAGTAAAAGGTACTCTTAAAAGGGAAATGCCAATGGCCGAGAGAGACAAAACCCAGCTCCTGCTCACGTGCAACCAAACGCTATCTCGTCCTGTCCCACGCGGTCCCTTTCTACCAGCCCCACGCGACGCGGGCCCACACGACGCGGCCCCACACGTCAGAACGGAGCGGTCAACTTAACGGGAATCCTGCCGTCTGAGCTGCCTTCTGCGGGTTTCAAACAAGGACTTGGGGAAAAGTGAGGAAAAACTAAGGGGCTGGGGAAAACTGAGCACAACTAAGGAACCGAGGGCACGAAAATAGAAATCCCTTTAAAAAAATAAAAGAAAATGATAGAAATTTCAAAAAATATAATCATTCAAGATGCCCATGTGTTATGTGATCTAGTTTTAGAGAAAATTTAAAAATGTGAATTTTAATATATTCTACAAAATGGCATCTTGTTTTGGTAAAACGGGATTTCTGGTTGCATACGATCTCTGATGAAAAAAATTATATCAAAATGTATCTACGCAATTTTTTTGAAGTATTTGCAAAATATTATGTCTACGAACTTTAATTTGTTTGCATTCATCTCTGAATAAAATTTAATTATAGTATCCACATATCATTCTGTGATGTTATAAGTCCGTGCAGCTCCGCAGCGTTCTGTATAGTCTTATTTTAGCATGATTATGTTTATCATGAGTAGGAAAGAACATGACCACTATTAAGCGATAGTGACAAATAGTGGAAGTTTCAACACTGATGGTTCCATGTAGTGTTTGAATATTTGTTTCTCTCGATGCAACGTACGGACCTTTTGCTGGTCTTTTCTGAAACAATGTTTACGGTGAAGTGGGGCCGTTTTTCAGGAATAAGAGAGGGGTTCGACAGGGAGATCCCCTCTCACCGCTGCTGTTCAACTTCATTGGCGAGGCCTTGTCGGGTATTCTCACTGCTGCTGCCAAGGCCGGACACATTCACGGCCTGGCTCCGCACCTTCTGCCCGGGGGCGTCTCCCATCTTCAGTACGCAGACGATACGCTCATCCTCATCCAGGGTTCCGATGAGGATATTGCCAATCTCAAATTTCTTCTGATGTGTTTTGAGGATATGTCTGGGCTCAAGATCAATTACCACAAAAGCGAGGTGTTTGTGATGGGACAGAGGTTCGAGGAGCGAACGGATATCGCTAACAAGTTAAACTGCAAGCTAGGCACCTTCCCCTTCAATTACCTGGGCCTCCCTATCTCGGACAGGAAACTTACCACGGAGCAAGTGGCTCTTTTTGGTGAGGAAACTCGCTACCAAAATTGAACCGTGGCTGGGAAGGTTGATGTCGTCAGGGGGACGACTCATCCTCTCCAATGCGTGCCTAGATAATCTACCAATGTATGCCATGGGTCTGTTCCTCCTCCATGACGGGATTCATGCGAGGTTCGACTCGCACCGCTCTAAGTTCTTTTGGGAAGGCGCGGGACCAAAAAGGAAGTACCATCTTGTGAACTGGCCAACTGTGTGCAGACCTAAGGAAGTGGGAGGTCTTGGGTTGCTCAATACCAAAAAGATGAATTTGGCGCTTCTCCTGAAATGGATTTGGAGGCTCTATCAGGACGAGGACACGATTTGGGCCCGTATCCTTCGTGCTAAGTATGCGGACGCCTCCGACCTGTTTGCGGGCTCAGGTCAGGGAGGGTCAACCTTCTGGAAAAGCCTCCACAAGATCAAACATCTGTTTAAGGCTGGTGCAAAGCACAAGGTGCGGAACGGCATTAGAACCAGTTTCTGGAAGGACTGGTGGTGGGGGAGGGGCCCCCTCCTAGAATCCTTTCCTCTGCTGTATGCCATTTGTGATAACCAAGATATTGCGGTTGCTGACGCGTTTTACCAAGACTCTCTACAAGTTCGCTTCCGTCGTTCTCTTGATCCAGAGGGCCTGCGGCAATGGGTCGAGCTGCAACATACCTTAGCGGAAGTTAATCTCACTGAGGGTCAAGACCAGATTTCCTGGCACCGGGAACAGTCCGGATCCTACTCAGTGAAGTCCATGTACTCGATGCTTTCGCAAGGCACGTCTATTGCCCACTTCAAAGACCTGTGGGAAGCCCCGGTCCCGCTCAAAATCAAAATCTTCTCCTGGCAGCTGGTGCTTGATAAGCTACCTTCGGGGTTACAGATTCTTGCTCGCCACGGTCCGTCCAATGGGCTCTGTCCCCTGTGCGGGGCGCCTGAGGACGCTAGTCATATCTTCTTCTCCTGCTCATTGGCGATTTTGCGTGGTCCGTTACGCGCCAGATGCTCGGGTGCAACTGGTGCCCCACCAACTTTGCCCAATTCCACGACATTCTATCTAGCTTCTCGGGTTACCCCAGAAAATTACTGTGGATCCTGTTCCTTGCCCAATCTTGGGTTTTGTGGAATGTGCGCAATAAATTTGCCATTGAAAAGAAAACTATTGCTAACCCAGCTGACATTATTTTCAAAATCATCATTTTTTTGCAGCTGTGGAGCCTAAAATGCAAGTCAAGAGAAAAGGAGGGCTTAAGCTGGATGGCACGCGAGCTAAGGGAGCTGTACGCGGCGCTCAAGCCAACGCCGCCGTGAAGGAGTAGGCCGTTCCACGGATCGGGTACCTGGACGGCCAAGACGGCGGGGAGTCTTGCTGTGTCTTTTGTTGCTTGTTCCGTTGTGATCGTTCGAACTTATTATCATAGGTGCTCCGATATGTGTGGCCAAGCTGTAATTCCCAGCAGTTGTATCTGAACTGTTACCTTCGTGGCTTTATTAATTTAAAGTCGGGCAAGTGCTTGCCTATTATCTAAAAAAAAAAAGTTTAAAAAATGTAAAAAAGTGAAAGAGGTAAAATTCTACAGCTGTGCAGAAAACGAATGAAAAATATTATATATTTTGGGCGGTGTAAAATTTACAAATTTCCAGATCTGAGTGAGCAACCAGTGCAAATTTGGAATATCTACAGATTTGTCGGTATTTTTAATTCTTTGTAGACAGGAATACAAACTATTTCATCCTGAGGTTTTGCAGGAACGTAGAGTTGGTCAATAGTCAACATCTATGATTCTGTTTCGAATTTTTTTTTGAAACATCAAAATGATGATTTTGAAAAAGTAAAAGATATTCGATGACGGGGTCAGTCCATCAAAGACATTTTTCGGGGTGCAGCCCCAACATTTGGATCCTGCATGCCTATTTTATCGAATACAAGCTGTCGTGACGGTATACTTTTTTTTGTTTTAATTGCAAGATCCACGTAGTACATATTATGCTAGTTATAATGCATACTATTATATAGTAGTATCATGTTTATGAAATTTATCTATGATTATATCTTTATAGTGGGTATTATTAGGTATTATTATAAAATAGTATCATAAACTTATAAAATTATTGTTTTATAGAATCCCAATGTAAATCTATGTACAAGATATATTTGATATTACATTTTCTTGTATCATACGCTATCATACAGTATCTACCTATGTTACTCTAATTCTATCTCTCCTCCTTAATTAAATGACACATATTGTGGGCCTAAGAGCATCTCCACTCGTCTCCCCGACGAGACCCCCGAGCGACATTTTTCCCATTCGGACAGCGAAATTTGGCCTAGTCGCACCCCCGATTCCTCTTTTTCGTCCGGATTTGGCCCTTCATCCATCCGGCGAGCCCACGCCATCCCCGGCCCCCCCGGGGATCTATCGGGGACTCCGGACGAGTGAAAAGCGGGGAAGGGCCCGATCTATCGGCGACTCGACACACGAACCCCACCGCCACCTCGCTCGAAATCTCCCCCACCCCTCGTATCTCTCTCGCCGCCAGCGCCACCCCGCCGGCTTGTTGCCCAGATTCCACCGTCCCCTTCTCCACATGCCTATATTCTGCCGTCTTTCGATGAAGGCCTATCTAGCTGCTCCTCCGCCAGCCTGTTTTCCGACTTTGGCCTAGTCCTCGTCGCTCGCGGCTCGGGTTGCCTCGACCACGCCCGTCAGGTGTTCGTCCATTTGCCTCCCCGGCCATGGACTCGGACGAAGAGGAGGAGCATATGTTCGTCGAGCTTATGCGAGAAGAGATGGCAGCCGCCGCCCAAGACGAGGAGCACATGATGATCCTCGGTTGCTTGTCAAGCATGCACGCCGGACTGGCAACTGGTCGACGTGGTGGGTCGGTACCAGGTCGCTGGAAGTGCAAGCCGAGACAACGAATGGAGGGCTACTGCATGTTGTACGCCGACTACTTCGCCGACAATCCATTGCACGGTGAGAGTGTTTTCCGGTGTCGTTTCAGGATGAGCAGAAAGCTATTTCTGCAAATTGTGTATGCCATCCGAGACTTTGACCCCTACTTCGGATGCAAGGCGGATTGCACTCGGTTTGGTTGGATTTTCGTCACCTGCGAAGTGCACAGTGGCTATGAGGATGCTGGCGTATGGAGCTCCCGGTGATGGTGCAGATGACTATCTTCGGATGGCGGAGTCCACCGCCCTTGATTGTTTCTACCGGTTTTGCAGGTCCGTGATGACCCACAAGTATAGGGGATCGCAACAGTCTTCGCGGGAAGTAAAACCCAATTTATTGATTCGACACAAGGGGAGACAAAGAATACTTGAAAGCCTTAACAGCAGAGTTGTCAATTCAGCTGCACTCGGAAACGAGACTTGCTCGCAAGAGTTTATCGATAGTGAATCGGTTTATAGTAGTAGCAGTAGTGAAATAACAGCAGCAGTGTAACAAAGACAGCAGTAGTGATTATAGTAAACAGCTGGATTAAAATACTATAGGCACAGTGATGGATGACGGGCGTTGCATGGATGAGAGAAACTAATGTAACAATCAAAGAAGGACATTTGCAGATAGTAATAAAACGGTGTCCAAGTACTACATGTGTTCCGTATATAGTCGTACGTGCTCGCAATGAGAAACTTGCACAACATCTTTTGTCCTACCAGCCGGTGGCAGCCGGGCCTCTAGGGAATCTACTGGAAATTAAGGTACTCCTTTTAATAGAGTACCGGAGCAAAGCATTACACTCCGTGAACACATGTGATCCTCATATCACCGCCTTCCCCTTCGGTTGTCCCAGTTTCTGTCACTTTGGGGCCTCGGGTTCCGGACAGCAATACGTGTATCCAACTTGCAGGTAAGATCATAAAATAATGAATATCATCATGAAACAATAACATGTTCAGATCTGAGATCATGGCACTCGGGCCCTAGTGACAAGCATTAAGCATAACAAGTTGCAACAATATCATCAAAGTACCAATTACGGACACTAGGCACTATGCCCTAACAATCTTATGCTATTACATGACCAATCTCATCCAATCCCTACCATTCCCTTCAGCCTACAGCGGGGGAATTACTCACACATGGATGGGGGAAACATGGTTGGTCGATGGAGAGGCGTCGGTGGTGATGATGGCGATGATCTCCTCCAATTCCCCGTCCCGGCGGAGTGCCAGAACGGAGTTTCTGGTCCCGAGACGGAGTTTCGCGATGGTGGCGGCGTTCTGGATGTTTTCTGGCGACTTCGACTTCCCGTCTCGCGTTTTTAGATCGAAACCCTTAAGTAGTCCAAAGGGGGGCGTCAGAGGCTGGCCGAGGCGGCCACACGCTAGGGCGGCGCGCCCCCCTCCAGGCCGTGCCGGCCTGGTGTGTGGGGGCCCTAGGCCTCCCCCAGGCCTGCCCTTCTGGCTCCGTGATTCTTCTGGAAAAATATGCCCTTTGACATAAATTCCGGGGATTTTCCTGAAAGTTGAATTTCTGCACAAAAACGAGACACTGTGAGCAATTCCGCTGAAAACAGCGTTAGTCCGTGTTAGTTGTATCCAAAATACACAAATTAGAGGCAAAACAATAGCAAAAGTGTTCGGGAAAGTAGATACGTTTTGGACATATCAACTCCCCCAAGCTTAGCTTATTGCTTGTCCTCAAGCAATTCGATTAACAACTGAGTGCCATAAAAGAACTTTCACGAACACATTTGTTCATATGATGTAAATATTCTCATGATATGGACAAGTACTTAGGCAATTCATAATAAGATACATGCAAATAAGATCATCTAATAGCTATGTCAATCATGGAAATGTACCAACAAATTAATAATAAGCATCATGAATCATGTCTATCAGCAGGATTGCAATGTTCAGAAAAGGATATGATAAAGTGGTATCTCGCTTGCCCGTATTTGTACAGCAAAATATAAATGCTCCAGCACCTCTGAAGTTCATGGAAAGACTAGAAGTAGAGATTGTCAAAGATAAAAGCATCAAAGTTATACCACAGTCAATCAAATTTTGGGACAAGCATATTATACTAAGAATGACAGTTGTGCTCTCAAGAAAGTGCTCAAAGAAAGGATGGTGACTCAACGTAAAAGTAAAAGATTGACCCTTCGCAGAGGGAAGCAGGGATTAACATGCGCTAGAGCTTTTCATTTTTAAAATAGGAGTAAAATTATATTGAGAGGTGTTTGTTGTTGTCAACGAATGGTAATGGGTACACCAACTACCTCGTCAACCAGACTTTCAAGAGTGGCTCCTATGAAGGACGTTATTTCTACCAGCAAGGTAGATCATCCCTCTTCTCTTTTGTTTACACACGTACTTCAGTTTTATTATGGGTGACACTCCCCCCAACCTTTGCTTACACAAGCCATGGCTAACCGAATCCTCGGGTGCCTTCCATCAATCTCATACCATGGAGGAGTGTCTATTTGCAAAATTAAGTTGCTTACTGATGAATCAGATCAAAACATGTGAAGAGAATTATTAATGAAGTTTGATTAATTGGGGCTGGGCACCCCGTTGCCAGCTCTTATTATGAAAATCTGTCAAAAGTAAATGACAAGGTCGAAAGATAAACACCACATACTTCCTCATGAGCTATAAAACATTAACACAAATTGAGAAGCATTTTGAAGGTTTAAAGGTAGCGCATGAGAATTTACTTGGAATGGTTTGAAATGCCATGCATAGGTATTTATGGTGGACACTTTGGAATAACTTGGTTTTCAGGGGTTTGGAAGCACGAGTAGCGTTCCCGCTCAGTACAAGTGAAGGCTAGCAATAGACTGGAGAGCGACAATCAAGAGAGCAGTCACTGTCATAATCATGCTTGCGGCAAAATAAATTAACGGAGGCATAAAAGTGATACAAGAACTCTGAGGCAAAGTAAATCATCGAGGCTTAATTGACTTTTGTTCAGTCATATGCATGCGTGAGCATGTGCCAAGTTGATTCGAATGAATTATTCATAGGAGGATACCACAATGTCATACCTATTTATGAATAAAACAATGCAAGCAAACATCCATGACATGCTACTCATATTAATAAACTCGGAGCTAAACATGAGAGATCATGAACTACTAGACTTTCTTAAATGACATATACCTCACATGAACCAACTAAGCATGCTCACATGGATGAGTATATGTACAAAAATGAAAACAAATAGAGTTCATACCAGACCTCTCACCACAGTCGAATTGTCGTAGATCGTCATTATTGCCTTTCACTTGTGTAGCTTGAATAATATGAAATGAAAACCACGCTCCAGCCACCGAAGACCATTGAACTCCATAATGAACTTTACAAAAACCAAAGAAGAACAGCAAATATTTTTGATGTTTTCAAATTGGAAACAAGAACAAAAGGAAACAAGCAAACAAAGCAAAATCCTTTTGGATTTTCTTATAGCAAACCAACGATAGCAAATAAAGCAAAATAAAAGCAAGAAACCAAAATAAACTAATGATGAAGAGAACCAACAGAAATATTTTTGGTCTTTTTGTGTTTTAGGAAAGAAACAGAGAAAAAACAAGAAAATGAAAACTAGAAGAGTCACATAAACACAAAGCAGCAGGATTTCGTCAAACTTGACAGCAGTACAGTAATCGATTTTTAGTAAATTCTTCCACTGCCCAGCTCGAAAAGTGTTCAACTAATGAAAGTTGGATAACAACCTGGGGAACATGCACAAAAATTGGCTTCGCAAAATAACGTTCTGGCTATTTTTGAGAATTTTTTTGGTATCAGTCCAGAATCTGTTTTCAGGCAGCACCTCCCCAAATATCATCTCCCTCTTATTAGAAAACCACTTAAAGAAGCTAAATAAGTATATACAAGTATCCAGCAACTATAATATGCAAAGAATGAGTGATGCCGGTATACCTCCCCCTAAGTTTAGGCTTTTGGTCTAAGTGGAGTTCAATCCCATGGTGCTTCTTCGAAAAAATAAGACCAACGGTATAATTTTGTGAATTTTTGAAAACTTTGAAAAATGCACATTTCTAGGTATTAAATTTATTATTACTGGGCAGAAAATGATTTTGAAATCTCTAATTAGCTAAAGAACTTTGCAAAACAAAAAGTGTTACAGCAAGTAGAACAAGTAGAGGAAGAAAGAGATGTTGTTTAGTTCCTCTATGCATATAAAATAAATTTGTTAACAAGGTTGATCAAGTCTTGCCACCAAATAAATTTAACATAGCATAAGAAGAAATAAACCTCAAATCAATCATGTTACCTTCAATTGTATTGATATGGATCCAATCATAATATTTTGATATCCTTCTTTAGGTTCATATATAGGACAATCAATAGCTCCAACTTTGATGGTTCTCACATTAGAAATGGTATTAACTCCATATACTTTATCAATCCTCTTGGGAAAATAAACGGTATGTGATACGTCTCCGACGTATCGATAATTTCTTATGTTCCATGCCACATTATTGATGATATCTACATGTTTTATGCATACTTTATGTCATATTTATGCATTTTCTAGAACTAACCTATTAACGAGATGCCGAAGAGCCAGTTGTTGTTTTCTGCTGTTTTTGGTTTCAGAAATCCTAGTAAGGAAATATTCTCGGAATTGGATGAAATCAACGCCCAGGGGCCTATTTTCACATGAAGCTTCCAGAAGACCGAAGAGGAGACGAAGTGGGGCCACGAGGTGGCCAGACACCAGGGCGGCGCGGCCCAAGCCCTGGCCGCGCCGGCCTGTCATCTGGGCCCCTCGTGTCGCCCCCTGACCTGCCCTTCCGCCTACATATAGTCTTCGTCGTGAAACCCCCAGTACCGAGAGCCACGATACGGAAAACCTTCCAGAGACGCCGCCGCTGCCAATCCCATCTGAAGGAGATATGCCCTAGAGGCAATAATAAAAGTGGTTATTATTTATATCTTTATGTTTATGATAAATGTTTATATATCATGCTAGAATTGTATTAACCGAAACATTAGTACATGTGTGATATGTAGACAAACAAGAAGTCCCTAGTATGCCTCTTAAACTAGCTTGTTGATTAATGGATGATTAGTTTCATAATCATGAACATTGGATGTTGTTAATAACAAGGTTATATCATTGTGTGAATGATATAATGGACACACCCAATTAAGCGTAGCATAAGATCTCGTCATTAAGTTATTTGCTATAAGCTTTCGATACATAGTTACCTAGTCCTTATGACCATGAGATCATGTAAATCACTTATACCGGAAAGGTACTTTGATTACACCAAACACCACTCGCGTAAATGGGTGGCTATAAAGGTGGGATTAAGTATCCGGAAAGTATGAGTTGAGGCATATGGATCAACAGTGGGATTTGTCCATCCCGATGACGGATAGATATACTCTGGGCCCTCTCGGTGGAATGTCGTCTAATGTCTTGCAAGCATATGAATGAGTTCATAAGAGACCACGTACCACGGTACGAGTAAAGAGTACTTGTCAGGAGACGAGGTTGAACAAGGTATAGAGTGATACCGAAGATCAAACCTCGGACAAGTAAAATATCGCGAGACAAAGGGAATTGGTAATATATGTGAATGGTTCATT
>NC_061510.1:32716962-32805233 GCF_022539505.1 Lolium rigidum
GTTTCAAAATACTCATAGTCAGTTTGATTCAAATAGTTTGAACTATAAATCGTAATGTAAATGGATTTAGTTTTATGATATTTCATATACTTAATAAGTTATGATTTAAATAAGAATGTGTGGCTTTTATGCACTTTAGACCCTGTGGTTTACCTTATTTGGTAATAAGTTTAGAAGTGAATTAATTTACACACAAAGGTAGTTGCTAACTTTTAAGTGTTAATAAGTTAGGCTTCGATTCTTAAAGAATGTGTTGTTGTAAATATAATTCCATTTGATCTAATCCATAGATCAAATCATCTCTACCCGAAACAAGGTTTTAACAAAGATCACTGTGAAGTTTATAGCGCTTGACTTGATGATCTACTTCAATTCCAGCAAGTCAAGTGAAACTTCGATTCATTGTGGTAAGTTTTATTTGAAGCGCGAAAATTCCCCGGATTTTCTATGCATGAATGCAATGCACACTTTGGTGTTCTCTTACTTTGTTGCCTCTAAACCTGGGATATTACAGCCTCTCCCCCTTAAACTGAACTTCGTCCCGAAGTTCGAACGCTCTCATGTTTCGGAATGTTGAAATGTCTCGAACAGATCACCATCCTTCAACTCCATGGTGATCATATTAGATATGATTGATTATATCTCTTGTCCAGATCCTTCCGGAGGTCTTCTGATATCTGGCACTGATACTTTCTTCTATTCTATGATTTCTTCCAACACTCTAAGCTTATAGGCTTACTATCCAAAGATTCTTGGATTAAGACATCTTATTGTGTTAATGGACTTTACTAATGGCTGTAGTGACATCTTCCTATTTGGGTACTTAAAACTTGGTTCTATCGATTTGCGATAATCCAGCTGCGATGTAATATGGCACTATGGTGTACCAGCTGCGGTGTCCAAACCTTAATTCTAAAAGATTTATTTAAGTTAGGGTATTGTTTTCCCTTACTACCATAACGAAAGTAATGGTACTTGGTAAGGTATTTACAGTAGGCATGGTCCTGGTTGTTTAGTCCTACTAATGGATTAGACTCATTTAGTCCATCCAATCATGGCTTCTAGTTTATACTAGTTATCTTCCTTTTGGTTTCTTTAGGTTCCTTGAAAGGAATCTTTCTAATAATTATTAGTTTTAGTATGGTCAAACCCTTCGGTCTTTTGTTTTCTTAGGCTTTAATTGTTTTCCGATAACTTCTTCCTCCAGCTTCATTATCTTGGACTTACTTGAGCTCTTCTACTTTTGAGTAATTATCAATTACCCATTCAAGTTAGAATCTACTCTTACTTCCTCGAGATATGAACCTCGGCTTACGGTCCGACAACCTCCTGAGAGTACCATTATATGGATAGTTCCACCAATCTTATAAAAATAGGATCGGACTTCCTCTCAGTTCAGACCTTTTTCTCCATCTATCACACTACCAATGATATCTTAATACTCCTCCTTCAGTCTTCCTCTCCCCCTTGGAGTTTACTAATGATCTTCAAAGTCCTTTCTTCTAATCATTAAACTCCAAGGTTATATAGTTGCTTTAAGTCTGGTTTATATTTTGTACCTTTCTAAATTCTCACGAAGAATTCTTTGCGGTGTATCCACACAGTTGTGGGTATCCATTATGAATCCTCCGACTAAATATTTACCAACTACAAGATACCAGCTGTGAAATACTAGCTGCGGTATCCCCATTTCTTTTAGGGTAAAGAAATGTTCAGGCTGTGGGCTATCTGGTACCATCTGCAGACTACCTAGTACCAGATGTGGCTTATTGGATACCAGTTGTGGGCTATTTTATGGTTCTAGTCAATTATCTACCTACCAGCTGTGGCTACTTACATAGTTTTAGTTAAGATATACCTCACTTCACATACTTTCTCTTCATAATTATCCTATATCAGCTGCGGTCTTATTATACCAGCTACGACTTCACTTGTCTATTTTCCTTCTTCCAGGGTTTGTTTTGCAAGAAAACCACTTGTTGACACTATAAAAATAGTATTGTAAGTGACTTCACTTGCATTCCCTTCTTCCAGAATGAATATGGCTCCACTTTTACTGCTCCATATTCACTATCTTTCTCACTTCCATGATACTTCCATGTTGAAGTACTCCTTATTTAAGGATAGAAGTGAGTTTTGATTAGTCCTTCCTTTAGAGTATTGTGGTTGCTTCCCACAATTTTACTTCCTTCATCAAGTGAACCTTCATCTTATCTTCAAAAATCTTCAGAATTCGTCACTTCCTCACACGAATACCTTTACCCTCTAGACCTATAACATCAAGTAAGAGCTTGATATTGCAACATGCATTTGCATATCAAAATCAAACTTCATGTATGGATCTAGTCAATCAATGAAAATCCAATAAAATCCAAGAAGATTCAGCTTTGTGTTCATAATACACATCCTTATATGCCTGAATATAATAATTGGGTAAGACATCCCTAAACATCAGGTGTAGATGTGCAATATATAACACCACATAAGATAGGCTTAGGTCGTGATACTTAGCACGAATACGTGAATTTCTACTATTGGTCTCAACATTTATCTTAATTGCACATTTGCAACGAGACAACTTGAAACAAAATGGCTTAGGATAGTTGAAGTTAACCTAGTTTTCTTTGGAAGTACTAACAAAATAGTATACCCTATATATGTGCTATTGAAGACTACTTCCTATAGTACAATTAATTCTAACATGTCTACTCTAAACACATGGTTGTTTAGAATATACCCCTATAACTCTATGATTTCTCTATGTGACATGTTCTAAATAAGCCTTCTTTAAATTAAGGACTATGGTTCTAGCATACTTGGTACAGTTTCCAGGATTTTAAGGCCTAAGCTTTCGAACTATTCCCTAAATCCTACTCCTTATCATCCTTTTGTTATCGTACTTATGATGTTCTACTCCATCATACCATGATTCCCAAGTGAATCATATAGGATTACCAACTTTACCATGAAATGTAGAGTTGTATAACTCTTATCACTCTTCCTTACCTCCTATGATTGACTTATCATAGACATATACTACCTTATATAACTTATCTCCCTTCCTTAACATCAGTCATTTGACACATTTTTTTTAATGACTCTTACTTAACTATAACTTGCATTGGTATACTTCTTCCAATAGGATATCTTCCTTATGGTTGTATCCTCTCTTTGGACTACCATGTATTGTATACCAACTGTGGTCTACTACCACCCATTATCTTAAGCTTCAATGGTGTTTTAATTATTTGGAATGAAGCAAGATAACTAATTAACCTTATTTAAGAAATATAGATAAGAAAGATTGACTCAAGTGTGTCGGGATTATTCTCAAGTGAATACCCATCTCAAGTCAAAATAATAGTTGGTTTAACTAAGACAACTTCCTATAGACACTACCAAACCTATAGGTCTCCTTTAAAGGGTTTTAATCCTAAGGTCAAAGCATTTGCTCTGATACCAGCTGTGATGACCCAGCGTACCACTGCATGGTGTAGTACACAAGTCGTTGACATAACACAAGTGAAACACCGTTCCACTCATATTACATCTCTCAGAGTGGTACAACAGAAACATATGCGAGTCCAAGGTATGTCTATAGAAGTACACATGAGCTGTTTACATAAGATCCACACAGCCTCCTACTTTACAGTGAGGTAAAACTTCAAATAAAGCTCCAAAAGAACGACTCGTAGTCTATCTCATTGCTAACTCAAGTTCAAGAGCTACTTGGCTTGCTATAGAACTCTAGCTACTTAGGTGCTAGGATTAGGGAAAGGTTCCCTTCTATTACTAGTCTAGGTTTCCATTATAGCTGATGCAGAAGTTGACTCCATTGACTTCTTTGATTGGATTCTTCATCTCGTTGCAGTTGACTCCTTTGTCTTCGAGTTCCACGATAGTTTCTCCTTCGGTGCATTGCTCTAAGAAGGGGGTTCAAACGAGATAGAATGAGTACGAGCGTACTCAGGCAAGTTCATATTAGGAAATATGTGTATCATGCACTAACTACAGCCATAGACCGAGAAAGTCATAGGCCAATGCAAGTTTTCATAAACATTTCTTCAAAAGGTTTATTTTATTCCGAAAACTATGCCCGTCGGTCTTCACGGAGTTGAACGGAACTTCGTGGAGTTCCTTTCTGCCGCGTTCGCAGTTCCCTTCCGGAACGGGGAGTGACAGATCACATTCGGTATCCTCTGCGGAGGTGCGTTACTTTTCCCATAAGAGAACTTATCCTTGATGCCTTGCCGAGACGCGTTTCTCGTCCACACTTCCTTGGTGTGGGGCCAGGTGTAAGATCCAAGCCAATCACTGCCTTCTCCAGCGACCACCGCAAACCCACCCTTTTGTCCAACCGTACACCTCCGGTAGACTTCCCCGATAATACGGCTTTACTCATGGTGTACTCCGGACAATCCATCATAGATGGTAGAGATTAACATCACTAATGGATGGGGATTTAAAAGGATATCCCAACCTATTGCGGCAGTGCCTCCAACACCCCACCGTCTCTACCAATCCGTTGGCGTGCGAAGGGAAAAGATACGACTGACTTCCCCAGAGCCATTATAGATCTTATGGTCAACGCGATATGTACGGCGCTAGAATCACTGGAAGGCATTGGTAATTAATCCTAGGGTGATATAACCCATGCAATGGAACCTCCACCATATCAACACATACCATGGTTCCATTGCCCACCACATAGTCATATTCATAATTGTAAAATAATACTTTGCTTTTCAATGCATGAGTGATAAGTATAGTACTTTGCATATAATTTGATAAAAATAATCAAATGACATGAGCAAGCGATGAACTTGCCTTTCTTGACTGCGAGATTATGCAGGCAAAAGCTTCGATACGTGAGAAGTCCAAATGCTGAAATACCATCATCGTCCGGTAAGGACAATGTTTAAAGAACTAGCAATAATGCTATAATGCATAGTATGAAATGCAATCGTCCCGAGCGTAACCTAATCCCGATGATTTAAGATTGATGAGTTGTACATATTTCTTTAGGGTGTGTTGCACTTTTAGAATGGTTCTCAAACAAGGTTCTTATTAGGGTTTGGTTATATTAGCATCATAATCAAGTGATATAAGACATCATAACAAGTACACACATAAAGAATAGTGGTGGAACAATATGTAAAGAACAGTGGTCAATTTTAGGTTCTACGGGACATGGTTGATGATTATTTATATTATACTTCAAAAGAATAACTTTTGAAGAACATGTTAATTAAGAACTAGCAAGTATTTCAAATAAGAACTATGGCTTCTATGGTTTGATTAACCTTTGTACTTCAAAAGAATAACTTTTGAAGAACATATTAAATAAGAAGATGAACTACGATACATAGGAGCTATGGTTTTCTAGGGTTTACTATTGGATTCATTTAGTTCACTAATAGGAACTAGTTGGGTTCTTTAAGTAGAATGGGTTTATATGTAGCAAGTATTGATAGGGTTATTACCATTGTTTCCCATATACACCATATTAAAGGATGGTTATTAAGATAGTTTTATAGGTTTGCTATTAGTTTTACTATGGCTTTACATTCGCTTTACTAAATAATCTCTAATGGTTTCTAAGCTAAGTGGCTTATCATTTCCTAAGTAGGGTTTAGTGTAATAGGAGCATGTGATGTGAATTGTTACACAAGGTTGATACTAGGGTTTATCTTATAGTTTTACTAGGATTGGATGATTGAGGTTGAACTTAATGGTGTGGTATTTAGGATTGATGATCAATGGTGCTAACATGTGGTATCAAGCTAGGGTTTATACCTAGGTGATACTAGTGAATTATATAAGTTTTAATTAAGAATAGGAACATGAAATGATAATCTCATGTGAATTGGTTTTATGTGGGTGGATCATAAACATGCATTCATTGGTTACCTATCAAGGTTCTACATGTAGAGTTGAGGTGGCTATGATCACATGGGCTAAACTCCTAGGGTTTTAGGTTTACAACTACTATGGATGAACACATGGAATAATGAGTTCAAGGTTCTTATTCAAATTGAAACTAGGGTTTCTAAATTATGGTACATCTTCTAAAATGATGATTGGAAATATAAGTGTGGTAACTAATTACTTTGAAGCATAATTAGTAATGGTTTGGCATTTTATTAATCTACACAAGACTTAATAATTAGAGTAACTCCTATTTTAGTTTAATTAAGAATTAGGGTTTAATAATTGTTACTAGGGTTTAAAATAATTAACTTGTTAACTAAAGATGTTTAAGTAAATAAGTTTTGATTTACCAAAATAATATTAGCTTATAATATTTTCTTGAGTTATTACTATTTAAAGAAAATAGAAAATAGTAATTTGCAATTAGGGTTTATGAATTACCACTAATAATTAAGCTAATGCAAATTTGGTAAATAAAATTAATCCTAACATTTTACTTAGTTATTGAATAGTTAAAATTTAATTTTGAAACTTCATTAATTATTGAATTCAAATTGTATGTTAAATAATTGAAATGGCATAATTAATAGGGTTAAAAAATAAGTGAATTTTTATTTTGACACACATTTTTGTTTTATATTTTATTTGAATAGAGTTTATTTTTGTGAGCATTTTGATATATTATTCATATTTTTCTGAGTTGAAATGAATTTAATCTATTTACGTAAAGTTTCAGCTATTTAGTGGTTTTTTTAAATTAAAACGAAAATACTAAATGTACCGTGACGAGATCTACCTCTACTCACGCGATCGGTGGGGCTTGTCTCCACGTCGGATGCCACGCGAGCAACGACCGGTCAAAGTGGACTGGGCTGTTGACCGCACCGGCGTTTAACCGCCGGCGGCCAGGGCACGGTGGCGCCGCCGATTTACGGCCTCCCGAGATGCGCGGCTAGGCTCTACTGAACGAGTACAACGAGGTGAATCGAATGGTGGTGATGGTTTAGCGAGGGGATCACCGAAGCTACGCCGGCGACCATGTCCCGCGGTGGTTTACTCCGGCGAGCACACGAACTACGGCTACGGTTGATGCCAGGAAGCAATAGAGGGGTCCAGAGATGCGCAAGCTCACCCTGGTGCCTCCCAGGTAGATGCCGATGTCGATTGGAGACGGCATCGAGCTCAACTTCGTCGATTCCGGCGATGTGCGCGGGAGAAGATCTTGAAATTGGCCGCACTCGGACCTCCCTGGATGCTCGGCTTGGCTCGTAGAACGATGACGTCGAGGCGCACCTCCTCGACCTCACGGCAAGCTCCGGGGTGGCCTCAATCGTTGGCTTCGTGCTCGACGCCGGCAAGCGATCGAGGAAGAAATCGAGGGCTAGAGAGATGCTTGAGGGAAATGGATGGTTGGATGAGATCGAGGGGTGCTCGGCGGTGCTTTCCCCCTATTTATAGGCCGAGGGAGCTCGCGAGGCCTCGACACGGCGACGATGACGGTCAGGAGGTGGCGGTGCCTGGAGAGTTCATATGGGCGAAGATCTTTTGCTTCTGGATATGCTCGGACACGAGATGTATAGGGAGTGGTTCTGGAAGCTTCTGCGGCGTCCGGGGCGTGCTTATCGTCGACGAGGTCGTGGCCTCTCGGCCTCGCCGCGCTGTCGTGCTCGGAGACGACGACGATGAGTCTTTTCTCCTCGCACGAATATTAAAGCAAGCGAAACGGTATTTGGACGTGGGCTGGACTGCTCATGGGCCTTGGCATGGGCTGCTGCTGGGTTGGCTTCGGGCTGCTGCGGTCCAGGTAAGGTAAGTCCTCTCTCTCTTCTCTTTTCTATTTATTTTCTGTTTTATTTTCTGATTTGAATTGCTAGTTGAATTCAAATTTGAATTTGTTCTATTTTGCAGGTTCTAAAATATTTGATTGTCAATATAACTTGATGATAATGCCTACTTTGCATAGTCTTGTTGTTGAAACAAATATTTAGTTAGGACTTAATTGATATCTTGTGAGGCTTGAGTAAAGTATTAATGGTTTAGTTATTTATTTCAATTCCCTTTTTAATTTAGGAACCAAATCCATTTAAATGGTTTGAAATTTAGAACATGTGAATGGTAAAAATATTATTAGGTTAAACTAGTGTGCTTAACAATATTGATTGTTCATATCTATTCTCATTATGGTTGAAGTTTCAATTAAATGGTGTTGTGAATAGAATGAGTTTATGATTTCATGTGGGTTCTTAGGGTTTAAGAAGATGGTTAAGAAAGTTCTATAATCATTAATATGGTTTTAGCAAACTTTATCTTGAATTATACTTGTGATCCATGATACACAAGTGGGAACATAATATTTTATGTGGGGTGGATACTACATGAAAAGGTTTAGGGTTTTGGGAATACTTCACTAATTGAAGTATTAAATAGGCATGAGGTATGGCAGGGGTTCTTTTCATGATCCCAATTGGTACTTGGATTCAAATGTGGTCTAGGGTTTTCTTTGGGATTTCTCATGTAATACACAAGCTAGAATTGGGTATAAGCATAAGCTTTGATTATGTTTTATTGGCTAGCTAGGGTTACTCCTCCACACAAGGCATGAGGATTGGTGCTGGGGTTAACTACTAGTGATATACTTATTATTTTATGTGATAGATGAGATCTAGTAATCATATGGTTTAACTTATCATCTAGGTCTACAAGATATGATCATGCATTAGACAAGATCCACTCATTCCTCACTAATCCTTCTTTAATATTTCTCTCACTTCTCAATGTCTTGGAATAGCCTAAGGTCCTACTCAAGAGATGATGATATGATCCTCTAAATATATGGTTTTCCTAGGAATTCTACCTTGCAATCTTATGTAGCTTGTTCTTCGGAAATCTGATAAACCTGCATCTTGTGGTATGCCTCCACCTCCTAGCTTCTTCATCTTGATCCTAGCTAATTCACATGGAAGGTCTCAAGTGTTTGGTTTCCTTGTAGCATGGTACAAGGTGTCCAAATGGGTGAAGGGTGTGGCTCTATTTATAGGCTTGGGCAAGCTCTAGTATCATGACACCTAGGTGGGTGACTCTTGTTTTGGTGGGATGAGTAAGGTGCTTGGTTGTCATGCTCTAATCCATAGCAATCCTTTGAGCATGAGGTGGCATAGCTTGGAAAGCAAGTCATGTAGATATTTTCATCCCATGTGGCAAGATCATTATCCTCTCCTATGATTTATTTTTGGATAGCCAAGTGGCATTTGTTACTAAATATCTTGTGGATGGTTTTATTATTGTGGATGAGTCACTAGATCATATTGGATTGGATTTATATTATAATATTGATCAAAAGATTAAGGTTGAAGGTTATTCCTCAAATTTGGATAGTTGGTGTTTGATTTCACCAAGGCATGATCATAAGTGTTTCAAAATACTCATAGTCAGTTTGATTCAAATAGTTTGAACTATAAATCGTAATGTAAATGGATTTAGTTTTATGATATTTCATATACTTAATAAGTTATGATTTAAATAAGAATGTGTGGCTTTTATGCACTTTAGACCTCGTGGTTTACCTTATTTGGTAATAAGTTTAGAAGTGAATTAATTTACACACAAAGGTAGTTGCTAACTTTTAAGTGTTAATAAGTTAGGCTTCGATTCTTAAAGAATGTGTTGTTGTAAATATAATTCCATTTGATCAAGCAGGACCACCAAGTATTCGTACACCCCGTACGGATCATGGGTGGATCGGCTCTTTGAGCCGATTCACGGGATAACCCGAGAGCCGATCGAGGCTCGTATTTAACGTTTACATGTATGCCCTGCGCAGAAACTAAGCGAGGCAATCTCATCACCTTCCCCGACCGGGTATAGGTCGGGTGGCACGCCCTTGCACTTCGCAACGCCGCGTGTGACCAGAAGAGCATTGCGGGCCGTCGCTCGGAGGGGTCTCAGCCAGCCGCAGCTCTAGGCTCCCCCCGGCTCTACAGTGTTGACAAGGCCGCTGCCCGCCGGTGGGTTTTGGCAGTCAACAAAAACTTAATTATAAAATAAGAAATACGAGAAGGGAGAATAGAGTAGGGTTTTATTTAAAAGAATAGACAAGAGAGGGTTATAAAATAATTTTATTATGTTGAAAAACATGGATGATATGATGCATATGCCATGATGATGCACAAAAGAAAAACAACAAACAAATCTAATATGGGATACTACCCTGGGCCGTTACAATCGACACCACTAACAAGGAATCTCGCCCCGAGATTCCACGTCCAGGTACGGGGGAAGAGAGGTGAACTATCGGATCTTCTGGCGACGTGTCGAGCTCCTCGACACCACTAACAAGATGTCTTGCTCCAGCTTGGGCGGTCGACACCACTAACAAGAAGTCGTGGTTCCGCTGTTGATGATGCGCTTCCGTCGGAATCCTCAAAAGATCGAACCTATTAGGATAAGGAAAAGATCATCCAAACCTACGTCGGAACCTAAGACTCGGAGAAACAGATAAGAGAGAAGACTCAAAACTCGCAAAGGTAAGAGGAGAAAGAATATAGATAAGGAGAAAAATACAGAGCTAATCAGATCTATCCAACGAGTTTTCAGAAAATAGTTTTGACACTAGACACAACGTCGGTTGGCAAGGTTATCCTACAGGCTGGACTAGTGGGGTACCGTCAACCTGAGGCTCTGATACCAACTTGTGACGCCCCGGAACCGGTATCCTGAGGATTCCAGCGATCCCGCCGAAATCCGCACGATAACGATTCCGACACGCCCTCCGACACGACGTGCGCGACGAATCACACACGTGATGCCAGAGGAATTAACACGAGCGGTAACATTACAACAGGATTACAATAGAGCCCACAAGATACATATATTACAACGACGACTCCAACGAGTCAAGATACAAATATTCAATACAAAGATCCGAATCATACGAGAAGATCAAATACGTCCGAGTACGAACAAGATACAAATTGGACTAAGAGTCCCGAAGATAACCGATGGCGTCCATAACCCTGCCCAGGCCAAGCCGGAAGGGTAACCTTGCTAACGTCGTCATCTCGTACCTGTCAAAGTCGGGCCATCGAATGCCGACAAGAGGGAGGAAGCAAAAGAGAAAGGGGAAAAGGCGAGAGTAAGTACCAAGGAACGAACTCCGGCACGTACTTAGCGAGACTAGAAATGGCTATGCTCGCCGGGCGAGTATAGATATATATCGCCTGGGGCTATATGGTGGGTTTAGCGGCAACAAAACTATAACCAATGGAGACACGCTACAACATCCGTCTACTCAGAGAAGATAAGAGAGCGCATAAGGTAACAGATAAATACTACACAAACATAACCCAACCGATTACACATATCCCCTTCAACAATTGCGAAGAGGCAATGTAAAAGGCACTCAACGGTGGATAAGTTTTATTAGGTATCGGTTGTAGTAATGCTATATTACTATGCAAGTTATTATCAGATTATTAGCAACAAGATAACGGTGTAAGTTGTTCTATGATCAAGCTATACAATTCCAAGTCGTCCATAACCGCGGCCACGGCTTATCGATAAGATGTACACCCTGCAGGGGTTGCCCAAATGTAACCATACGCATGCTCGACCCACTTACGACAGGTGGATGTCTCACAACAAGACCGTTCCCGGTTCAACAAGAAAGTCTAGGGGGCCACCCGACTAAGCTACCCGTAACGAAGTCCGGCCGTACTCCGAAGCGGACTCATGGTTTGCGTTAACGGCTAGGCGTGCAAACCACACGCTTCGCTAAACGTTCCGCGGGGTACAGTACAGAATATAAACACTCGAAGGCAACAGGAAGTAAACACCCGAAGGAAAAAGTAAGTAAAGCATGGCATACATGGCATAGGCAAATAAAACCAAGGTTGTGGCCCCCTTTTCAACTGACTTGAGAAAAGGTAAAGGGTGAGGGGGTCCCAATAATCGTCCCCACGCATGGGTAGAGCGCTCAATCTCGGAACAGATAACAAGAACTCGGGTCCTAGGGGACATTAGCGAGTCAAAGTTCCGATGCTTTCGCAAAGGGGCTCACGAGATGCCTCGCTTACAATTTTAGTTGTTAACAATTAAGTAAAGCATGTGTATCTCCAACAACCGATATAGCATGTGATAACCTCCCAACAACCCAACATATCTCGATAACTGATTGAGATAAACAACGGATCCTAAACACGCCTACGACTCGCAAGGCTCAAACATCAAGCAACGGCTATGGATAAGGAATGGTGCATATAGGATTATTATGGTAAACAAGTGAATAGGACACGTGACTCGATAAAGAATCGCAACATAAGGATAGCAATGCGAGGGAGAGAGTAAAATAGGTGAAGAGAGAGGGCTCGCCTGTGAAAAGCTGCAGAAGAACTTGTCGTATCTCACATCATCACTTCGTGGTCCTATCCGGGAAGAAGCAAATGCTACAACAGACATCGGATGCAAATCTTACAACTACGGAATAAGAACCGGCATGATCTAGATGATATGCATGACATGGCAAGGATGATGCGATGCACTTATCCAATTTAATCGGGGTCGGAATCCGAACAAACAAATTATGTTGGAGTTGCATTTTCTACCGGCAAAGTTAATTGTTGATTAGCATGGCAAACATGGCAGGGGTGCGCTACTTCAATATTAAACGGAGCAGGGAAAACCATAGTCGGTATCCGAAATACTCCGCATATATGTTAGGTGGTATGCACGAATTATCACGTCACGACATGATGCGAGATGCTAACAGATGTATGGATGGCATATTCATGTTCCTCTCATTTTTCTGATCAATTTTCATATATAACATGTTTTAATTCAAGTTAGCATTTAAAAGATATTAATTTTGCAAGTTTAAAGCATTTTCTGGAATTTCTGGAAAAACAGAGAAAAGGGAAACTTTTTATACCCAGGGGCTCTAGCCACAACGGCCGACAAGCGGGGCCGGAGAGGCCGACGCGGCAGCCGACCAAGCGAGGGGCCCGGGTTGCTTCACAGGGGTTCCAGGGGGTTTTCTAGGAAAAGCTCAGAGACAAGGGCGCCGGGTTAGATAGACAAAGCTGCAGGGGGGTGTCTCGTAAAGGGAACAGATCCAGATCCGAGGACGGTTTCTCACCCAGGGCAGATCTAGCTGATCCGGGCGACGGGTGGGCCCGAGGGGACGACATGGAGGCCACGCCGGCAGACCATGTCCGCACGCGCTGAAGATGTTCGACGCGAGGACGATGCCGCACGCGTCGCAGGTAGGTCGGTCACCGCGGCAGCGCACAAGCGCGCGGGCGCCGTAGGGGCTCCCGAGAAGTGCCGAAGGGCGTCGGGGAAGCGCGCCGTTGTCGCGGACGTCAAGGAGGGGCGCCACCGGTTGGGGGTCGTCGGAGCGCCGACGAGCGGAGGAAACCTCGCGGCGGCGACCGGTCGGCATCAACACGACCGGGAGAAAGAGGAAGGAAACCAGAGGAGGAAGAGGTCCAGGAGGTTGCGCGGCTCACCAGGAAGCCGACGGCGTGCTCAGGAGGGGCGGAGGAGGACCAACACGGCTGGGATCGAGGAAAAACCGCGGCGGCCAGAGCGAGGAATTGGCGAAAACGGTGGCGATTCACAGCTCCTCGGTTAGATTGCGAGCACCAGGTTGAAGAGGAGGTCGAGGCGCACCTCCTGGTGGTATCTGTGTGGTGGCGGACATGGTGGAACGGCAGCGCGCCGACGAGGGGGGCGCGGTGGTGCTCGGTGGCTTGACAGAGAAGAGAGAAAAAGGGGAAGAAAAGGAGGCGGCGGCGCAAGGAGGGAAGAGGAGGGTTGGCGCTAGGGTTTTCTGGGCAGAGGATAAAGAAGAGGGGGGGAGGCATGTGGTGGCGTCGGTGGTGGAGGACCAGGGCACTCACGCCCTCTGCGTGACTGCTCGAAGAAGACGACAAGGGGAGGAGAAAAGAGAGAGTGAAGGGGTACGGGCTGGTTGGTGGGCTAGGCCGCCGGGGTGGTTCTGGGGCCGGAAGGAAAAAGGAGAGGGAGAAAAGAAGGGCCACCCGGGTGGGCTGGTCGGATAGGTTAGGGTTTGGGGCTTTCTCCTTTTCTCTTTTTATTTAAAACCTTTGAATTAAAAATCTTTTCTCGTTTTGAATTCGAGGCAAGGTGAGAGGTAGATTCCAAAGTAGTTTTCAAAATATTTACTTTATTTGTAACAAAAGCAAACCACCTTTATATTACAAAAATTTATTTGTTGGAAAAACTTAATTATAAAATAAGAAATACGAGAAGGGAGAATAGAGTAGGGTTTTATTTAAAAGAATAGACAAGAGAGGGTTATAAAATAATTTTATTATGTTGAAAAACATGGATGATATGATGCATATGCCATGATGATGCACAAAAGAAAAACAACAAACAAATCTAATATGGGATACTACCCTGGGCCGTTACAATCGACACCACTAACAAGGAATCTCGCCCTGAGATTCCACGTCCAGGTACGGGGGGAGAGAGGTGAACTATCGGATCTTCTGGCGACGTGTCGAGCTCCTCGACACCACTAACAAGATGTCTTGCTCCAGCTTGGGCGGTCGACACCACTAACAAGAAGTCGTGGTTCCGCTGTTGATGATGCGCTTCCGTCGGAATCCTCAAAAGATCGAACCTATTAGGATAAGGCAAAGATCATCCAAACCTACGTCGGAACCTAAGACTCGGAGAAACAGATAAGAGAGAAGACTCAAAACTCGCAAAGGTAAGAGGAGAAAGAATATAGATAAGGAGAAAAATACAGAGCTAATCAGATCTATCCAACGAGTTTTCAGAAAATAGTTTTGACACTAGACACAACGTCGGTTGGCAAGGTTATCCTACAGGCTGGACTAGTGGGGTACCGTCAACCTGAGGCTCTGATACCAACTTGTGACGCCCCGAAACCGGTATCCTGAGGATTCCAGCGATCCCGCCGAAATCCGCACGATAACGATTCCGACACGCCCTCCGACACGACGTGCGCGACGAATCACACACGTGATGCCAGAGGAATTAACACGAGCGGTAACATTACAACAGGATTACAATAGAGCCCACAAGATACATATATTACAACGACGACTCCAACGAGTCAAGATACAAATATTCAATACAAAGATCCGAATCATACAGAAGATCAAATACGTCCGAGTACGAACAAGATACAAATTGGACTAAGAGTCCTGAAGATAACCAGATGGCGTCCATAACCCCGCCCGTGCCAAGCCGGAAGGGTAACCTTGCTAACGTCGTCATCTCGTACCGTCAAAGTCGGGCCATCGGTTGCCGACAAGAGGGAGGAAGCAAAAGAGAAAGGGGAAAAGGCGAGAGTAAGTACCAAGGAACGAACTCCGGCACGTACTTAGCGAGACTAGAAATGGCTATGCTCGCCGGGCGAGTATAGATATATATCGCCTGGGGCTATATGGTGGGTTTAGCGGCAACAAAACTATAACCAATGGAGACACGCTACAACATCCGTCTACTCGGAGAAGATAAGAGAGCGCATAAGGTAACGAGATAAATACTACACAAACATAACCCAACCGATTACACATATCCCCTTCAACAATTGCGAAGAGGCAATGTAAAAGGCACTCAACGGTGGATAAGTTTTATTAGGTATCGGTTGTAGTAATGCTATATTACTATGCAAGTTATTATCAGATTATTAGCAACAAGATAACGGTGTAAGTTGTTCTATGATCAAGCTATACAATTCCAAGTCGTCCATAACCGCGGACACGGCTTATCGATAAGATGTACACCCCGCAGGGGTTGCCCAAATGTAACCATACGCATGCTCGACCCACTTACGACAGGTGGATGTCTCACAACAAGACCGTTCCCAGCTCAACAAGAAAGTCTAGGGGGGCCACCCGACTAAGCTACCCGTGACGAAGTCCGGCCGTACTCCGAAGCGGACTCAGGGTTTGCGTTAACGGCTAGGCGTGCAAACCACACGCTTCGCTAAACGTTCCGCGGGGTAAAGTACAAAATATAAACACCCGAAGGCAACATGAAGTAAACACCCGAAGGAAAAAGTAAGTAAAGCATGGCATACATGGCATAAGCAAATAAAACCAAGGTTGTGGCCCCCTTTTCAACTGACTTGAGAAAAGGTAAAGGGTGAGGGGGGTCCCAATAAACGTCCCCACGCATGGGTAGAGCGCTCAATCTCGGAACGGATAACAAGAACTCGGGTCCTAGGGGACATTAGCGAGTCAAAGTTCCGATGCTTTCGCAAAGGGGCTCACGGATGCCTCTCGCTTACAATTTTAGTTGTTAACAATTAAGTAAAGCATGTGTATCTCCAACAACCGATATAGCATGTGATAACCTCCCAACAACCCAACATATCTCGATAACGGATCGAGATAAACAACGAGATCCTAAACACGCCTACGACTCGCAAGGCTCAAACATCAAGCAACGGCTATGGATAAGGAATGGTGCATATAGGATTATTATGGTAAACAAGTGAATAGGACACGTGACTCGATAAAGAATCGCAACATAAGGATAGCAATGCGAGGGAGAGAGTAAAATAGGTGAAGAGAGAGGGCTCGCTCGTGAAAAGCTGCAGAAGAACTTGTCGTATCTCACATCATCACTTCGTGGTCCTATCCGGGAAGAAGCAAATGCTACAACAGACATCGGATGCAAATCTTACAACTACGGAATAAGAACCGGCATGATCAAGATGATATGCATGACATGGCAAGGATGATGCGATGCACTTATCCAATTTAATCGGGGTCGGAATCCCGAACAAACAAATTATGTTGGAGTTGCATTTTCTACCGGCAAAGTTAATTGTTGATTAGCATGGCAAACATGGCAGGGGTGCGCTACTTCAATATTAAACGGAGCAGGGAAAACCATAGTCGGTATCCGAAATACTCCGCATATATGTTAGGTGGTATGCACGAATTATCACGTCACGACATGATGCGAGATGCTAACGGATGTATGGATGGCATATTCATGTTCCTCTCATTTTTCTGATCAATTTTCATATATAACATGTTTTAATTCAAGTTAGCATTTAAAAGATATTAATTTTGCAAGTTTAAAGCATTTTCTCGGAATTTACGGAAAAACAGAGAAAAGGAAACTTTTTATACCCGTGGGGCTCTAGCCACAACGGGCTGACAAGCGGGGCCAGAGAGGCCGACGCGGCAGCTGACCAAGCGAGAGGGGCCCGGGTTGCTTCACGGGGGTTCCGGGGGTTTTCTAGGAAAAGCTCGGAGACAAGGGCGCCGGGTTAGATAGACAAAGCTGCGGGGGGTGTACGTAGAAGGGAACAGATCCGGATCCGAGGACGGTTTCTCACCCGGGGCAGATCTAGCCGATCCGGCTGACAGGTGGGCCCGAGGGGACGACATGGAGGCCACGCTGGCAGACCATGTCTGCACGCGCTGAAGATGTTCGACGCGAGGACGATGCCGCACACGTCGCAGGTAGGTCGGTCACCGCGGCAGCGTACAAGCGCGGGCTCCCAGGAAGTGCTGAAGGGCGTCGGGGAAGCGCGCCGTTGTCGCGGACGTCAAGGAGGGGGCGCCACCGGTTGGGGGTCGTCGGAGCGCGGACAGCGGAGGAAACCTGCGGCGGCGACGGTCGGCATCAACACGACTGGGAGAAAGAGGAAGGAAACCAGAGGAGGAAGAGGTCCAGGAGGTTGCGCGGCTCACCAGGAAGCCGACGGCGTGCTCAGGAGGGGCGGAGGAGGACCAACACGGCTGGGATCGAGGAAAAACCGCGTCGGCCAGAGCGAGGAATTGGCGAAAACGGCGGCGATTCACAGCTCATCGGTTCGATTGCGAGCACCAGGTTGAAGAGGAGGTCGAGGCGCACCTCCTGGTGGTATCTGTGTGGTGGCGGACATGGTGGAACGGCAGCGCGCCGACGAGGGGGGCGCGGTGGTGCTCGGTGGCTTGACAGAGAAGAGAGAAAAAGGGGAAGAAAAGGAGGCGGCGGCGCAAGGAGGGTGTTAGCGGCAACTGCCTTGACCCAGTCCAGCGCACCTTCTCCTGCCGGTGCATACACGACGCCCACTCGCCGCACCTCGCGCACGCCCTGCGCTCTGTAACTTGTACCTGATGTAACACTATATAAACAGATGAATACAATGAGAAGCACTCAAGGTGCATTACTCCACTCGTCTTCATGGTATCAGACGCCATCTTCATCTAGCGCCTGTCTCTCGCTCTCTTCCGCTGCCCAACCGCACCTTGCTCTGCCATGGCCACGCCACCACCTCCTCCCCCACCACCGCCTGGCCGCGGCTTCGCTAGTACTCCCACCTCCAGCGCCCTTCTCACTCCCTCAGCCCTTGCTCAATCGTTCAACAACGCGGCGGTGGCCACCAGTGCGCCCAGCAGCTCTGCACCTCCTGCTGCCACACCACCGTCTCCACTCTCCGCCGTGTTCATCAACCAGCATGTCCCGCTGGTGCTCTCGCTGGCGCCACCCAACTACTCACAGTGGCGCACACTCTTTGAGGTGATGTTCCGCAAGAGCGGCGTCCTCGGCCACATCACCGGCCCACCGCGCCGCGGCGACCCTGCCTGGATGCAAGACGACGCGCACCTGGTCTCTTGGCTTTACAACCGCATCAGCCCGGAGATATTCGGCCTCATCCACCAGCGCGACGCCACGGCTGCTGAAGTCTGGTACGCGATCGCCACTCTGTTCCTGGAAAACAGAGAACACCAGGCCGTCTTCCTCGCCACGGACTTCCGCCGGATCGAGCAAGGATCCTCTTCCGTCATGGCCTACTTCGCTCGACTCAAGGAGATCGCCGACCGCCTCGCCGACCTCGACGAACCTGTCGACGACCGTGCTCAGGTTCTGAACATGTTCAGAGGGCTGCATCCTCGTCTGCATTATGCCATTCCTATACTCACCATGCAGACACCGTTCCCATCCTTCCTCCGCTGTCGCGCTTTCCTCCTGATCGAGGAGAGCCGCCTCAACATGCAGCATGGAACGGACTCCAGCGACACTGCGCTCCACGCTGCTCGCCACAACAACAACGGTGGCTCCGGGAACGGGAACAACAGCTCCTACGGCAACAGCTACGGTGTTGGCTCCAACTCCAACACCAGCAACTCTAGCGCCTCCGGCCACAACGGTCGGCGCAACAATGGTCGGAACAAGGGCAAGGCCAAGGTCAACGATGGCGCCAGCTCCTCCAACTCCGGCGGGGCCGGCTACTCCAACAACCGCCCTCCGCCCGCGCCTGCACCACCGGCGCCCTCCACGCATCCCTGGACTGGCATGGTGCACGCATGGCCCATGCCCTGGCGCCCCCATGCTCCCGGCGCCGGCATCCTCGGCCCCCGCCCCGGTGCGCCGCACGCCTTCGCCGGCACTGCCGCCCACTACGGGGCGCCCGCCGCCCAGTACGGTGGCCCTGCTGCTCCCTCCGGTGCACCTGCATCTCCTTACGGCTACGCTCCCTTTGGCGCGCCCTCTGCACCTGCTTCGACCGCACCGCACTGGGACCAAGCCGGACTCATCCAGGCTCTCAACGCCATGAACCTCCAGCAGCAGCAGCCCGTGCCCGGCACGGAATGGTACCTCGACACGGGTGCCTCCTCCCACATGGCCTCCTCGTCTGGTATGCTCTCCTCCTCCCATCCTTGTTCTTCTTCCAGCATAGTAGTTGGTGATGGCTCGTCACTCACAGTAACGCGCGCCGGACATGCCTCCATCCCCACCTCCCACTCACCTCTGTCCCTCCGTCGTGTTCTCGTCTCACCTCGTCTGATCAAAAACCTGTTATCTGTTCGCCAACTCTGCCGTGACAATCCTGTAACTGTTGAATTTGACGATCGTGGTTTTTCTGTAAAGGATGGAAGGACGAAGACGGTCATCCTCCGCTGTGATTCAGACGGGGACCTGTACCCCGTCGTCGCCCAGTCGCATCACCACGCGCTCACTGCCGCCACTCACCATCTCTGGCATCAACGCCTTGGCCACCCCAGCTCCGACACCCTGACGCGCGCGCTTCGCCTCGCCAACACTCCAACTCACGGCGCGCACAACAGCACCTGTATCTCCTGTCGCATAGGCAAAAGCACTAGGCTTCCTTTTCAAGATTCAGAACATGTGTCTCATTTTCCTTTTCAGTTAGTACACTGCGATGTATGGACATCGCCAGTAGTCAGTGTGTCAGGTTGTAAATACTATCTTCTGTTGCTTGATGACTATAGTCATTTCATGTGGACATTTCCGCTTTCGTGTAAATCCGATGTGTTGCCAACAATTCAGAACTTTAACCTGTTCATCTCGCGCCACTTCAACCTGCACATCCTTACGCTGCAATCTGATAACGGCCGCGAGTTCGACAATCAGTCTGCTCGCTCCTTCTTCTCCTCGCACGGCATACATCTGCGGATGTCGTGTCCCTACACCTCGCCGCAAAATGGACGTGCTGAACGCGCACTCCGGACTCTAAATGACATCACCCGCACCATGCTCCTCCATGCTGCCATGCCGTACCGGTACTGGGCTGAAGCCCTGCTCACCGCCACCTTTCTGCTCAACCGGCGGCCCTGTCGGCCTCGCTGCGATCTCACGCCGTTCTTCCTCCTCTACGGCGTACACCCAGACTACACCGCTCTCCGTGTCTTCGGATGCCTGTGTTTTCCGAACGGCACCGCCACCACTGCTCACAAACTCGCGCCACGCTCATCGCCGTGCGTCCTGCTTGGCTACTCCCCTGAACACAAGGGCTACCGCTGCCTAAACCCGCAGACTGGCCGTGTACAAATCTCGCGCCATGTTTCGTTCGACGAACACATCTTTCCATTTCGCCACCGTGAACTCTTTTTTCCCACGGACACGCCCTCTGACGACGATGATTATGTGCCACCGCCACTTCTCCCTCGCCCTACTCCTACACAACCAGCCTCGCCACCTAGTCCTGCCACTCCGGCGGTGCCTTCACCTCAGCCACCTAGTACACCACCCTCTTCTTCTCCACCCCTGCCTACCGCTCCAACACCACCAGCTCATCCACCCGTTACAGCACCTACACACCCCATGATCACGCGCGCGCAAGCCGGCACCTTTAAACCCAATCCCAAATACGCCAACATCGCATCTGACACCACCATCTCGCCCATTCCAAAGTCTGTGCGCTGCGCTGTTCGTGACCCCCATTGGCTAGCTGCTATGCAGGTTGAATACAGGGCTCTGATGGAGAATCGGACGTGGACATTGGTGCCCCGCCCTCCTGGCGCCAATATAGTGACCGGGAAGTGGCTCTTCCGGCACAAATTTCACGCCGACGGCACCCTGGAGCGATACAAAGCGCGGTGGGTCGTTCGTGGCTTCTCCCAACGCCCCGGAGTCGACTTCGACGAGACATTCTCCCCGGTCGTCAAGCCGGCAACCATTCGCACCGTCCTCGCCATCGCCTCCTCCCGCGGGTGGCCAGTCCATCAGATGGACGTGAACAATGCGTTCCTCCACGGCCACCTCGTCGAGCGCGTCTACTGCCAACAACCGGCCGGCTTCATCGACGACAAGCACAAGGACTACGTCTGTCTCCTCGACAAGTCTTTGTACGGGCTCAAGCAAGCGCCGCGTGCCTGGTTCGACCGGTTCGCTGGCTTCCTCCGCAGCATTGGCTTCGTTGCCAGCCGCTCCGACCCGTCCCTGTTCGTGCTCTCCAGCGACCATGGCACGGCCTACCTCTTGCTGTACGTGGACGATATCGTCCTCACTGCCTCGTCGACAGCTCTCCTTCGGCAACTTCAAGCATCCATGTCCGCGGAGTTCTCCATGAAAGACCTCGGCGAGCTGCACTACTTCCTCGGCATCGGCGTCAAGCGCGACGACACCGGCTTCTTCCTCTCTCAGCAAAAGTACGCGGAGGAACTGCTCGACCGCGCCAACATGACATCGTGCCGGTCCGTGTCCACTCCGGTGGACACCCACGCCAAGCTCTCCGCTAGTGCCGGCCCGCCGGTGTCTGATCCGTCGGAGTACCGCAGCCTCGTGGGCGCGCTTCAGTACATCACCCTGACGCGACCAGACCTCTCCTATGCGGTGCAACAAGCATGCCTCCACATGCACGATCCACGAGAGCAGCACCTGGCACTCGTTAAGCGCATCTTGCGCTACCTCCAGGGCACGTCGTCGCATGGCCTCCACATCCACCGCTCGACGTCGCTTGAGTTGCTCGCCTACTCCGACGCCGATTGGGCTGGGTGTCCAGACACGCGCCGCTCCACTTCGGGCTACGCCGTCTTCCTCGGCGACTCGCTCGTGTCCTGGTCTTCTAAACGCCAGCCCACCGTGTCCCGGTCCAGCGCGGAGGCCGAATACCGCGCCGTCGCGAATGTCGTCGCTGAGTGCTGCTGGCTTCGTCAACTCCTCAGCGAGCTCCACGTCGTCCTCCCCAAAGCGACGGTCGTATACTGCGACAACATTTCCTCGGTGTACATGGCGGCCAACCCAGTTCATCACCGCCGAACCAAGCATATTGAGCTCGACATCCACTTCGTGCGGGAGAAAGTCGCGCTCGGCCAGCTGCGTGTTCTCCATGTACCAACGTCTCAGCAGTTTGCCGATGTCATGACCAAGGGTCTCCCGACGCCGGCGTTCCAAGAATTCAGGTCCAGCTTGTGTGTCCGGCCACCGGACGCCACATCTGCGGCGGGGTGTTAGCGGCAACTGCCTTGACCCAGTCCAGCGCACCTTCTCCTGCCGGTGCATACACGACGCCCACTCGCCGCACCTCGCGCACGCCCTGCGCTCTGTAACTTGTACCTGATGTAACACTATATAAACAGATGAATACAATGAGAAGCACTCAAGGTGCATTACTCCACTCGTCTTCAGAGGGAAGAGGAGGGTTGGCGCTAGGGTTTTCTGGGCAGAGGATAAAGAAGAGGGGGGGAGGCATGTGGTGGCGTCGGTGGTGGAGGACCAGGGCACTCACGCCCTCTGCGTGACTGCTCGAAGAAGACGACAAGGGGAGGAGAAAAGAGAGAGTGAAGGGGTACGGGCTGGTTGGTGGGCTAGGCCGCCGGGGTGGTTCTGGGTCAGAAGGAAAAAGGAGAGGGAGAAAAGAAGGGCCACCCAGGTGGGCTGGTCGGATAGGTTAGGGTTTGGGGCTTTCTCCTTTTCTCTTTTTATTTAAAACCTTTGAATTAAAAATCTTTTCTGTTTTGAATTCGAGGCAAGGTGAGAGGTAGATTCCAAAGTAGTTTTCAAAATATTTACTTTATTTGTAACAAAAGCAAACCACCTTTATATTACAAAAATTTATTTGTTGGAAAAACTTAATTATAAAATAAGAAATACGAGAAGGGAGAATAGAGTAGGGTTTTATTTAAAAGAATAGACAAGAGAGGGTTATAAAATAATTTTATTATGTTGAAAAACATGGATGATATGATGCATATGCCATGATGATGCACAAAAGAAAAACAACAAACAAATCTAATATGGGATACTACCCGGGCGTTACAATCGACACCACTAACAAGGAATCTCGCCCTGAGATTCCACGTCCAGTGCACGGGGAAGAGAGGTGAACTATCGGATCTTCGGCGACGTGTCGAGCTCCTCGACACCACTAACAAGATGTCTTGCTCCAGCTTAGGCGGTCGACACCACTAACAAGAAGTCGTGGTTCCGCTGTTGATGATGCGCTTCCGTCGGAATCCTCAAAAGATCGAACCTATTAGGATAAGGCAAAGATCATCCAAACCTACGTCGGAACCTAAGACTCGGAGAAACGAGATAAGAGAGAAGACTCAAAACTCGCAAAGGTAAGAGGAGAAAGAATATAGATAAGGAGAAAAATACAGAGCTAATCAGATCTATCCAACGAGTTTTCGGAAAATAGTTTTGACACTAGACACAACGTCGGTTGGCAAGGTTATCCTACAGGCTGGACTAGTGGGGTACCGTCAACCCGAGGCTCGATACCAACTTATGACGCCCGGAACCGGTATCCCGAGGATTCCAGCGATCCCGCCGAAATCCGCACGATAACGATTCCGACACGCCCTCCGACACGACGTGCGCGACGAATCACACACGTGATGCCAGAGGAATTAACACGAGCGGTAACATTACAACAGGATTACAATAGAGCCCACAAGATACATATATTACAACGACGACTCCAACGAGTCAAGATACAAATATTCAATACAAAGATCCGAATCATACAGAAGATCAAATACGTCCGAGTACGAACAAGATACAAATTGGACTAAGAGTCCTGAAGATAACCAGTGGCGTCCATAACCCTGCCCAGGCCAAGCCGGAAGGGTAACCTTGCTAACGTCGTCATCTCGTACCTGTCAAAGTCGGGCCATCGGTTGCCGACAAGAGGGAGGAAGCAAAAGAGAAAGGGGAAAAGGCGAGAGTAAGTACCAAGGAACCAACTCCGGCACGTACTTAGCGAGACTAGAAATGGCTATGCTCGCCGGGCGAGTATAGATATATATCGCCTGGGGCTATATGGTGGGTTTAGCGGCAACAAAACTATAACCAATGGAGACACGCTACAACATCCGTCTACTCAGAGAAGATAAGAGAGCGCATAAGGTAACAGATAAATACTACACAAACATAACCCAGCCGATTACACATATCCCCTTCAACAATTACGAAGAGGCAATGTAAAAGGCACTCAACGGTGGATAAGTTTTATTAGGTATCGGTTGTAGTAATGTTATATTACTATGCAAGTTATTATCAGATTATTAGCAACAAGATAACGGTGTAAGTTGTTCTATGATCAAGCTATACAATTCCAAGTCGTCCATAACCGCGGACACGGCTTATCGATAAGATGTACACCCTGCAGGGGTTGCCCAAATGTAACCATACGCATGCTCGACCCACTTACGACAGGTGGATGTCTCACAACAAGACCGTTCCCAGTTCAACAAGAAAGTCTAGGGGGCCACCCGACTAAGCTACCCGTAACGAAGTCCGGCCGTACTCCGAGCGGACTCAGGGTTTGCGTTAACGGCTAGGCGTGCAAACCACACGCTTCGCTAAACGTTCCGCGGGGTACAGTACAGAATATAAACACCCGAAGGCAACATGAAGTAAACACCCGAAGGCAACAGTAAGTAAAGCATGGCATACATGGCATAGGCAAATAAAACCAAGGTTGTGGCCCCTTTTCAACCGACTTGAGAAAAGGTAATGGGTGAGGGGGGTCCCAATAATCGTCCCCACGCATGGGTAGAGCGCTCAATCTCGGAACGGATAACAAGAACTCGGGTCCTAGGGGACATTAGCGAGTCAAAGTTCCGATGCTTTCGCAAAGGGGCTCACAGATGCCTCTCGCTTACAATTTTAGTTGTTAACAATTAAGTAAAGCATGTGTATCTCCAACAACTGATATAGCATGTGATAACCTCCCAACAACCCAACATATCCGGATAACGAGATCGAGATAAACAACGAGATCCTAAACACGCCTACGACTCGCAAGGCTCAAACATCAAGCAACGGCTATGGATAAGGAATGGTGCATATAGGATTATTATGGTAAACAAGTGAATAGGACACGTGACTCGATAAAGAATCGCAACATAAGGATAGCAATGCGAGGGAGAGAGTAAAATAGGTGAAGAGAGAGGGCTCGCCTGTGAAAAGCTGCAGAAGAACTTGTCGTATCTCACATCATCACTTCGTGGTCCTATCCGGGAAGAAGCAAATGCTACAACAGGGGAAGAAAAGGAGGCGGCGGCGCAAGGAGGGAACAGGAGGGTTGGCGCTAGGGTTTTCTGGGCAGAGGATAAAGAAGAGGGGGGGGAGGCATGTGGTGGCGTCGGTGGTGGAGGACCAGGGCACTCACGCCCTCTGCGTGACTGCTCGAAGAAGACGACAAGGGGAGGAGAAAAGAGAGAGTGAAGGGGTACGGGCTGGTTGGTGGGCTAGGCCGCCGGGGTGGTTCTGGGCCAGAAGGAAAAAGGAGAGGGAGAAAAGAAGGGCCACCCAGGTGGGCTGGTCGGATAGGTTAGGGTTTGGGGCTTTCTCCTTTTCTCTTTTTATTTAAAACCTTTGAATTAAAAATCTTTTCTGTTTTGAATTCGAGGCAAGGTGAGAGGTAGATTCCAAAGTAGTTTTCAAAATATTTACTTTATTTGTAACAAAAGCAAACCACCTTTATATTACAAAAATTTATTTGTTGGAAAAACTTAATTATAAAATAAGAAATACGAGAAGGGAGAATAGAGTAGGGTTTTATTTAAAAGAATAGACAAGAGAGGGTTATAAAATAATTTTATTATGTTGAAAAACATGGATGATATGATGCATATGCCATGATGATGCACAAAAGAAAAACAACAAACAAATCTAATATGGGATACTACCCTGGGCCATTACAATCGACACCACTAACAAGGAATCTCGCCCCGAGATTCCACGTCCGAGTACTGGGGAAGAGAGGTGAACTATCGGATCTTCGGCGACGTGTCGAGCTCCTCGACACCACTAACAAGATGTCTTGCTCCAGCTTGGGCGGTCGACACCACTAACAAGAAGTCGTGGTTCCGTCGTTGATGATGCGCTTCCGTCGGAATCCTCAAAAGATCGAACCTATTAGGATAAGGCAAAGATCATCCAAACCTACGTCGGAACCTAAGACTCGGAGAAACAGATAAGAGAGAAGACTCAAAACTCGCAAAGGTAAGAGGAGAAAGAATATAGATAAGGAGAAAAATAGAGCTAATCAGATCTATCCAACGAGTTTTCAGAAAATAGTTTTGACACTAGACACAACGTCCGTTGGCAAGGTTATCCTACAGGCTGGACTAGTGGGGTACCGTCAACCTGAGGCTCTGATACCAACTTGTGACGCCCCGGAACCGGTATCCTGAGGATTCCAGCGATCCCGCCGAAATCCGCACGATATCGATTCCGAGACGCCCTCCGACACGACGTGCGCGACGAATCACACACGTGATGCCAGAGGAATTAACACGAGCGGTAACATTACAACAGGATTACAATAGAGCCCACAAGATACATATATTACAACGACGACTCCAACGAGTCAAGATACAAATATTCAATACAAAGATCCGAATCATACAGAAGATCAAATACGTCCGAGTACGAACAAGATACAAATTGGACTAAGAGTCCCGAAGATAACCAGATGGCGTCCATAACCCTGCCCGAGGCCAAGCCGGAAGGGTAACCTTGCTAACGTCGTCATCTCGTACTGTCAAAGTCGGGCCATCGGTTGCCGACAAGAGGGAGGAAGCAAAAGAGAAAGGGGAAAAGGCGAGAGTAAGTACCAAGGAACGAACTCCGGCACGTACTTAGCGAGACTAGAAATGGCTATGCTCGCCGGGCGAGTATAGATATATATCGCCTGGGGCTATATGGTGGGTTTAGCGGCAACAAAACTATAACCAATGGAGACACGCTACAACATCCGTCTACTCAGAGAAGATAAGAGAGCGCATAAGGTAACAGATAAATACTACACAAACATAACCCAGCCGATTACACATATCCCCTTCAACAATTGCGAAGAGGCAATGTAAAAGGCACTTAACGGTGGATAAGTTTTATTAGGTATCGGTTGTAGTAATGCTATATTACTATGCAAGTTATTATCAGATTATTAGCAACAAGATAACGGTGTAAGTTGTTCTATGATCAAGCTATACAATTCCAAGTCGTCCATAACCGCGGACACGGCTTATCGATAAGATGTACACCCTGCAGGGGTTGCCCAAATGTAACCATACGCATGCTCGACCCACTTACGACAGGTGGATGTCTCACAACAAGACCGTTCCCGAGTTCAACAAGAAAGTCTAGGGGGGCCACCCGACTAAGCTACCCGTAACGAAGTCCGGCCGTACTCCGAGCGGACTCGGGGTTTGCGTTAACGGCTAGGCGTGCAAACCACACGCTTCGCTAAACGTTCCGCGGGGTACGAGTACAGAATATAAACACCCGAAGGCAACATGAAGTAAACACCCGAAGGCAACGAGTAAGTAAAGCATGGCATACATGGCATAGGCAAATAAAACCAAGGTTGTGGCCCCCTTTTCAACTGACTTGAGAAAAGGTAATGGGTGAGGGGGGTCCCAATAATCGTCCCCACGCATGGGTAGAGCGCTCAATCTCGGAACGAGATAACAAGAACTCGGGTCCTAGGGGACATTAGCGAGTCAAAGTTCCGATGCTTTCGCAAGGGGCTCACAGATGCCTCTGCTTACAATTTTAGTTGTTAACAATTAAGTAAAGCATGTGTATCTCCAACAACTGATATAGCATGTGATAACCTCCCAACAACCCAACATATCTCGATAACAGATCGAGATAAACAACAGATCCTAAACACGCCTACGACTCGCAAGGCTCAAACATCAAGCAACGGCTATGGATAAGGAATGGTGCATATAGGATTATTATGGTAAACAAGTGAATAGGACACGTGACTCGATAAAGAATCGCAACATAAGGATAGCAATGCGAGGGAGAGAGTAAAATAGGTGAAGAGAGAGGGCTCGCCTGTGAAAAGCTGCAGAAGAACTTGTCGTATCTCACATCATCACTTCGTGGTCCTATCCGGGAAGAAGCAAATGCTACAACAGACATCGGATGCAAATCTTACAACTACGGAATAAGAACCGGCATGATCAAGATGATATGCATGACATGGCAAGGATGATGCGATGCACTTATCCAATTTAATCGGGGTCGGAATCCCGAACAAACAAATTATGTTGGAGTTGCATTTTCTACCGGCAAAGTTAATTGTTGATTAGCATGGCAAATATGGCAGGGGTGCGCTACTTCAATATTAAACGGAGCAGGGAAAACCATAGTCGGTATCCGAAATACTCCGCATATATGTTAGGTGGTATGCACGAATTATCACGTCACGACATGATGCGAGATGCTAACAGATGTATGGATGGCATATTCATGTTCCTCTCATTTTTCTGATCAATTTTCATATATAACATGTTTTAATTCGAGTTAGCATTTAAAAGATATTAATTTTGCAAGTTTAAAGCATTTTCTGGAATTTCTGGAAAAACAGAGAAAAGGGAAACTTTTTATACCCAGGGGGCTCTAGCCACAACGGCTGACAAGCGGGGCCAGAGAGGCTGACGCGGCAGCTGACCAAGCAGAGGGGCCCGGGTTGCTTCACAGGGGTTCCAGGGGGTTTTCTAGGAAAAGCTCAGAGACAAGGGCGCCGGGTTAGATAGACAAAGCTGCAGGGGGGTGTCTGTAAAAGGGAACAGATCCAGATCTGAGGACGGTTTCTCACCCAGGGCAGATCTAGCTGATCTGGCTGACAGGTGGGCCCGAGGGGACGACATGGAGGCCACGCTGGCAGACCATGTCTGCACGCGCTGAAGATGTTCGACGCGAGGACGATGCCGCACGCGTCGCAGGTAGGTCGGTCACCGCGGCAGCGTACAAGCGCGCGGGCGCTGTAGGGGCTCCCAGGAAGTGCTGAAGGGCGTCGGGGAAGCGCGCCGTTGTCGCGGACGTCAAGGAGGGGGCGCCACCGGTTGGGGGTCGTCGGAGCGCTGACAGCGGAGGAAACCTGCGGCGGCGACGGTCGGCATCAACACGACTGGGAGAAAGAGGAAGGAAACCAGAGGAGGAAGAGGTCCAGGAGGTTGCGCGGCTCACCAGGAAGCCGACGGCGTGCTCAGGAGGGGCGGAGGAGGACACCCACGGCTGGGATCGAGGAAAAACCGCGGCGGCCAGAGCGAGGAATTGGCGAAAACGGCGGCGATTCACAGCTCCTCGGTTCGATTGCGAGCACCAGGTTGAAGAGGAGGTCGAGGCGCACCTCCTGGTGGTATCTGTGTGGTGGCGGACATGGTGGAACGGCAGCGCGCCGACGAGGGGGGCGCGGTGGTGCTCGGTGGCTTGACAGAGAAGAGAGAAAAAGGGGAAGAAAAGGAGGCGGCGGCGCAAGGAGGGAAGAGGAGGGTTGGCGCTAGGGTTTTCTGGGCAGAGGATAAAGAAGAGGGGGGAGGCATGTGGTGGCGTCGGTGGTGGAGGACCAGGGCACTCACGCCCTCTGCGTGACTGCTCGAAGAAGACGACAAGGGGAGGAGAAAAGAGAGAGTGAAGGGGTACGGGCTGGTTGGTGGGCTAGGCCGCCGGGGTGGTTCTGGGCCAGAAGGAAAAAGGAGAGGGAGAAAAGAAGGGCCACCCAGGTGGGCTGGTCGGATAGGTTAGGGTTTGGGGCTTTCTCCTTTTCTCTTTTTATTTAAAACCTTTGAATTAAAAATCTTTTCTGTTTTGAATTCGAGGCAAGGTGAGAGGTAGATTCCAAAGTAGTTTTCAAAATATTTACTTTATTTTTAACAAAAGCAAACCACCTTTATATTACAAAAATTTATTTGTTGGAAAAACTTAATTATAAAATAAGAAATACGAGAAGGGAGAATAGAGTAGGGTTTTATTTAAAAGAATAGACAAGAGAGGGTTATAAAATAATTTTATTATGTTGAAAAACATGGATGATATGATGCATATGCCATGATGATGCACAAAAGAAAAACAACAAACAAATCTAATATGGGATACTACCCTGGGCCGTTACAGCAGCGCTCTCATGTTAAAGTTTATAAGGCACAACTTGCATACTCAATCATAACGGTCTCCTCATGATCATTGATAACTTGCAAAGCTATATTCATTCAGATAAAACTTGTACTAAACAAGGAAGAATAAAAGACATGATAAAGCAAATCACAATATAATGGTTTGATCACAACAACTAAAATGCTTGCTTGAGATGGAGGGAAATAGGTTTACTGACCCAACATAAAGTAAAAGACAGGCCCTTCGCAGAGGGAAGCAGGGATTAAATCATGTGCTAGAGCTTTTTCAGTTTTGAAATCATATAGAGATAATAAAAGTAACATTTTGAGAGGTGTTTGTTGTTGTCAACGACTGGTAGTGGGTACTCTAACCCCCTTGCCAGACAACCTCCAAAGAGCGGCTCCCATTTTATTTTTATTTTGTGTGGCACTCCTTCCAACCTTTCTTTCACAAACCATGGCTAACCGAATCCTCGGGTGCCTGCCAACAATCTCATACCATGAAGGAGTGCCTTTTTATTTTGGTTTTATTATGATGATGACACTCCCCCAACCTTTGCTTACACAAGCCATGGCTAACCGAATCCTTCGGGTGCCGTCCATCAATCACATACCATGGAGGAGTGTCTATTTAGTTTAATTAATTTGGGACTGGGAATCCGATTGCCAGCTCTTTTTGCAAAATTATTGGATAAGCGGATGGAGCCACTAGTCCATTGGTGAAAGTTGCCCAACAAGATTGAAAGATAAAACACCACATACTTCCTCATGAGCTATAAAACATTGACACAAATAAGAGATAATAAGTTTTGAATTGTTTAAAGGTAGCACACGAAGTATTTACTTGGAATGGCAGAAAATACCATGTAGTAGGCAGGTATGGTGGACACAAATGACATAGGTTTGGACTAAGGTTTGGATGCATGAGAAGTATTCCCTCTCAGTACAGGTTTTTGGCTAGCAAGGTTAATTAGCAAGCATAAGAGTTGAGGGAAACAAACAAATATACATGTGATAGAAACAATCATGCATCTTCCTTGTAAGCACAAACAATTTTAACTTCAGAATAATAAGCTATGAGCTAACAAGAAAGAAAGACAATGAAACAACTACATGTATTTCTCTTTTCTACTTAAACCTCAAAGTGTTGTTGCTATTGACCAATGCTAAGTTTGCCAAAACCAAATAGATTTATTCAATGCTCCCAAAGTGATACCAATACTAACAACAAGGTAGATCATATAATAGAGATTGCAAACTAAAATAAGATGTGCAATATGTAAATGATAAGTCTTCTCATTAATATTCCATAACGATAACTCACACCAAGGGATACATAGACAACCAACTAAAGGAGAGATACTTCCAAGATACAACCCATCTTATATGATAACTTCCCTACTCATGATATGACACTACTTGACAATAAAAAGTAAAAGGTAGTGATAATGTGATACCGCGGCACTCCCCCAAGCTTGGAACAAACCAAGGGGATGCCAATACCGATGATGAGTTACTCCTTCGGCGATGGTGTTGATGAACTCCTCCCGCGCTTCTTACAGATCTCCTTCAGCTTCAGTTTCTCAGCTTGGCAATTCTGCACTAAGACTCGAAGAGATTCATTGTTATCTGAAGTTGGCGATGATGACCTTGTGATGTGAATCGAGTGATATTCCAGCATTCTTCGGAGACGGCAATTCTCCTCCTGGAGTATCTCCACTTCTCTTCTTAGAGCCCGATATTGGTCACAAAACTCATCGGTAGTCCGTAGAGCTTCTTCCAACACAGGGAAGGAGTCGATGCTAAGAGCAGGTGGTAAAGGTCCCTGCAAGTTATGAGAAAAAGAACGTCGAGTGTCAATAGATCCCACCAAGATTTGCTTGCTCCCAATGGCTTGCTGCTCTTGTCTTGATGGCACCCTCTTCACTTCTTCCTCCGGAAGCCCCTTGCCCTTGTTCTTGGAGACCATGGTGCTTCTAAACTGAAAACGGATCCTGGCAGAAACAGCTCGAAACAAAACACGTCGAGAAAACGATATACGGGCCTCCAGGGGTCCGGGGGATTATATAGAAAAAAATTTCACGACAAAAGGAAAGTACCTGATCGAACTAGAGTCGGAAAGGGGCGACGAGGCGGCCAGACCATAGGTCGGCGCGGGCCCAGGTCAGGCCGCGCCGGTCTATGGTGGCACGCCCTCGTGCGTCTTTTCCACTCCGTTTTGAACTCGTAATTTTTCATATTTTCCAAAAACAGCAAAAATATAGTTCGGAAAGTAAATTGCGAACATTTCATTACCAGTACTGTTACCTATTCAAAGTCGAGTTCTGGCGGACTGTCAATTTGTCCTTTAATGAAAGCCTCCGGTGTTTCCACTTGAATAATATCAACATCTACATTATAGGAATCACCTGAGATATAATGCTTGAGTCTTTGTCCATTCACCACTTGCGTGGCATTGCCTTGGAGAGAGCTAATTTTGATTGCTCCTGAACGATACACCTCCTCAACAACATATGGTCCTTCCCATTTCGAGAGTAAATTCCCTGCAAAGAATCTGAGACGAGACCGATACAATAGGACTTTATCCCCAATATTAAATTCTCTTTTGCTAATCCTTCTATCATGCCATTTTTTAACTTTTTCTTTAAAGAGTTTAGCATTTTCATAAGCTTTACTTCTCCATTCATCTAGAGAACTCAATTGCAACAACCTCTTATTACCGGCAAGTTTAGGATCTTTATTTAATTCTCTAACAGCCCAATAAGCTTTGTGCTCTAGTTCTAAAGGTAAATGACAAGCTTTTCCGTAAACCATTTTATAAGGTGACATTCCCATGGGATTTTTATAAGCAGTTCTATAAGCCCATAGTGCATCCTTCAATTTACTAGTCCAATTCTTTCTAGTTTTATTTACAGTCTTTTGCAAGATAGATTTAATCTCCCTATTTGATAACTCTACTTGCCCACTAGTTTGAGGATGATAAGCGGAAGCAATTCTATGATTAATACCATACCTAGCAAGAGTTTTTCTAAAACCTCCATGAATAAAATGAGAACCTCCATCAGTCATAATATATCTAGGCACTCCAAATCTAGGAAAAATAATATCTAAAAGCATTCTTAAAGAGGTCTCACCATCGGCACTTTTTGTAGGTATGGCTTCCACCCATTTAGTAACATAATCAACGAGCAACAAGTATATGAGTGTTACCTTTGAAGACGGAAAAGGTCCCATGAAGTCAAATCCCCAACAATCAAACGGTTCAATAACAAGAGTATAATTCATAGGCATTTCATTACGTCTGGAGATATTACCAACCCTTTGGCATTCATCACAAGATAAAATAAACTTTCTTGCATCCTTGAAGAGAGTTGGCCAATAAAAACCTGATTGTAGAACCTTTTGCGCGGTTCTTTCTCCGGCGTGATGTCCTCCATAAGCACTACCATGACATTTACTCAATATCTCTTGTTGTTCATATTCGGGAACACACCTTCGCAGAATACCATCCACTCCTTCTTTATATAAGTGTGGGTCATCCCAGAAATAATGCCTCAAGTCATCAAAGAATTTCCTCCTTTGCTGAGCTGAAAAGGTTGGAGACAAGTACTTGGAAACAATAAATTTAGCATAATCAGCATACCAAGGACTGTCTCGCGAGCTCACCTTTATTACAGCCAATTGTTCATTTGGAAAACTATCATTAACGAGGAACGGGATCATAAGCAATATTTTCCAATCTAGACAAATTATCGACAACAGGATTATCGGCACCTTTCCTATCTACAATATGTAAATCAAATTCTTGCAAAAGAAGTACCCATCTAATAAGCCTCGGCTTAGCATCTTTCTTTGTCATAAGGTATCTAATTGCAGCATGATCAGTATGAATCGTAACTTTTGAATCAACAATATAAGATCTAAATTTATCACAAGCAAAGACTACAGCTAATAATTCTTTTTCAGTTGTAGCATAATTTCTTTGAGCAGCATCAAGAGTTTTACTAGCATAATGAATAACATTCAGTTTTTTATTTACCCGCTGTCCAAGAACAGCGCCTACAGCAAAATCACTAGCATCAGACATAATTTCAAATGGTAAGTTCCAATCAGGAGGTTCAACTACAGGAGCAGTTGTTAAGGCTTTCTTTGGAGTTTCAAAAGCTTCCTTACAATCATCATCAAAAACAAAAGGTACGTCTTTTTGAAGAAGATTAGTAAGAGGCTTTGAAATCTTGGAGAATTCTTTAATAAATCTCCTATAAAACCCGAGCATGACCAAGAACACTACGAATACCTTTAACATCCCTCGGATAGGGCATCTTCTCAATTGCTTCAACTTTAGCTCTATCAACTTCAATACCTTTCTCGGAAATTTTATGTCCCAATACAATTCCTTCATTAACCATAAAGTGGCATTTCTCCCAATTAAGAACAAGGTTAGTTTCTTCACATCTCTGCAAAACTTTATCAAGGTTTCGCAAGAAACTATCAAAAGAATTCCCATAGACGGAAAAATCATCCATGAATACTTCCACAATACTCTCGCAAAAGCCATGAAAAATAGCAGACATGCATCTTTGAAAAGTAGCAGGAGCATTACAAAAACCAAAAGGCATACGCCTATAAGCATAAGTTCCATAGGGACAAGTAAAAGTGGTTTTCTCTTGATCTTTAGTTTTAACGACAATTTGTGAAAACCCGGAATAACCATCAAGAAAGCAAAAATGAGTATTTTTAGACAATCTTTCTAGCATTTGATCAATAAATGGTAAAGGGTAATGATCTTTCTTAGTAACTTTATTAACTTTTTGAAAATCAATGCACATTCTGTACCCTACAACTTCTCTTTGAGGGATGAGCTCATCATTATCATTAGGCACAACAGTCATTCCTCCTTTCTTGGGAACGCAATGCACAGGACTAACCCATCTACTATCAGCAATAGGATATATAATACCAGCTTCAAGAAGTTTTAATACCTCATTCCTTACCACCTCCTTCATCTTCGGAATTAGACGACGCCGATGTTCAACAACAGGCTTTGCATCATCTTCCATATTAATAGCATGTTGGCAAATAGAAGGAGAAATCCCCTTCAAATCATCAAGAGTGTAGCCAATAGCTCCTCGGTGTTTCTTCAATATTTCCAATAGCCTTTCTTCTTCAAACTCTGTAAGCTTAGAACTAATAATAACAGGATATATTTTCTTATCATCAATATGAGCATATTTAAGATTATCAGGCAATGGTTTTAAATCAAAGACATGATCTTCCTTTGGTGGCGGTGTTGTACCCAGATCTTCCACCGGTAAATCATGCTTAAGAATAGGTTGGCGAAGAAAAATTTCCTCAAGCTCATCTCTTTCTTTCCTAAAAACTTCACTCTCGCTATCCTCCAAATGTTGCTGCAAAGGATTATTAGGAACAAGAACAATAGATGCACACTGTTCCATTTTAAAATCATTATTAGGCAAATCAGCTTTATAAGGAGCTTTGGTAAATTTAGAGAAGTTAAACTCATATGATTCACCAGCAAATTTAGTCAAAATTTTCTCTTTCTTGCAATCTATAATAGCTCCACAAGTATTTAGAAAAGGTCTACCAAAAATAATAGGACAATAATCACTAGCGAGCAGAACCAAGTACCAAAAAGTCAGCAGGATATTTAATCTTACCACATAGAACTTCCACATCTCGAACAATACCAATTGGAGAAATAGTTTCTCTATTAGCCAGCTGAATAACCACATCAATATCTTCAAGTTCACAAGAACCAATTTCGCGCATAATCTCCGTATAAAGCTCATAAGGAATAGCACTAACACTTGCACCAATATCACATAAACCATAATAGCAATGATCACCTATTCTAACAGATAGCATAGGAACACTAACTTGTTTGGGTTTATTAGGATGTGAAACAATATTAGAAGCATCTTCACAGAAAATAATATGACCATCCTCCACATTTTCGAGTCACAAGATCTTTAACTATTGCAACAGCGAGGTTCAACTTTTATTTGTTCTTCGGGTTCTACGGGTTTCTTTTCACTTTTATGAACCGCACTATTTATAACAGATTACTCCTTCATTTTAGCAGGGAAAGGAGTTTTTTCAATATAAGCTTCAGGAATAACATGATCAGCAGTTTCAACTACAACGCATTTATTAATAGATGAATCAATTTTATCTTTATACGGTTCATGATACTTATCAAAATTCTTCTTAGGCAATTCATAATGTGAGGCAAAAGCTTTATAAAGATTTGCAGCAACTTGAGAATCAAGACCATATGTAGCACTCATATTACGAAATTTATCAGTATCCATAAAAGCTTAATGCATTTATAATCATAAATTATACCTGATTCTCTATCCTTGTTGTTCTCCCAACCTTCAGTATTTTCTTGGATCCGATCAAGAAGGTCCCTTTTAAACTCTTCTTTGTTGCGTGTAAATGATCCAGAACAAGAAGTATCCAGCAAGGTCTTGTCTTGAAAAGAAAGTCTTGCATAGAAATTATCAATAATAACGTTACCCGGAAGCTCATGAATGGGGCATTTGAGCATTAAAGACTTCAATCTCCCCCAAGCTTGGGCAATACTTTCTCCATCATGAGGCCAGAAATTATATATGCGGTTACGATCTTTGTGAATTTCACTTGGAGGATAGAATTTAGAATAAAATAAAGGCACAATGTCCTCCCAATCAAGAGAATCACCATTCTTCAGCAATTTATACCAATGCGCCGCTTTACCAGACAGCGATATAGAGAATAGTTTCTTTCTAACTTCATTCATAGCAATACCTGCACATTTGAATAACCCGCATAATTCATGCAAAAACAGTAAATGATCACCGGGATGGACAGTTCCATCCCCTTCATAGCGGTTATCCATAACACGTTCAATAATTTTCATAGGTATTTTATATGGTATCACTTCCTCACCTGGCGCCTCATCCACTACCGCTGCAGTAGTAGTAGATTTCCCAAATAGAAATTGAAGAGAAGATCTCTCCATAATGACTTATAGCAGCAGGCAGAAATAAAATCAGCACAAACAGTAAAGGTTTTCCTTACCAATTCCACTTACCAATAGCGCTTCACTCCCCGGCAACGGCGCCAAAAAATAGTCTTGATGACCCACAAGTATAGGGGGTGTATCGTAGTATTTTCGATAAGTAAGAATGTCGATCCCAACGAGGAGCAGAAGGTGTTGACAAGCGGTTTCGATGAAGGATTCCCTGTAAATGCTCACGAGACAAGTATTCGGGGGTTTTGATGTAACAGATTGAATAAGGTACGAGTAAGTAAAGTGCGAGAGTAACAATTGCAGCGAGTGGCCCAATCCTTTTTAGCACAAAGGACAAGCCGGTTTGTTTACTTATAATGACCAAACGTTCTCGAGGACACACGGGATTTTAGTCTAGTGCTTTCGCTACATACGGCTAAATAATCTTCATTGTTATGATAAGTGTTGTGTGGGTGAACCTATGCTAATGTACCGCCCTTCCTAGGACTAATACATACTTGTGATTATACCCCTTGCAAGCATCCGCAACTACAAGAAAGTAATTAAGATAAATCTAACCGCAACCTTAAACTCTGAGATCCTGCGATCCCTCCTGCATCGATATACCAACGGGGGTTTAGGTTTCTGTCACTCCGGCAACCCCGCAATTGGCAAACGAGTACAAGATGCATTCCCCTAGGCCCATAAAGGTGAAGTGTCATGTAGTCGACGTTCACATGACACCACTAGAAGAATAACACCACAACTTAAATATCATACCATTGAATATTACTCAACCATAGTTCACTACTAACAGTTAGACTTCACCCATGTCCTCAAGAACTAAATGAACTACTCACGAGACATCATATGGAACATGATCAGAGGTGATATGATGATGAATAACAATCTGAACATAAACTTGGTTCAATGGTTTCACTCAATAGCATCAACAACAAGTACAAATCGATACCGGGAGAGTTTCCCCTATCAAACAATCAAGATCAAACCCAAATTGCTACGGCGGTGACGGTGTCCAGCGGTGGAGACGGCGGTGATGATTGTGGAGATGATGATGATGGTGATGGAGATGATGTCCAGCTCGATGGCGGTGACGATGGCGTCGATTTCCCCCTCCGGGAGGGAATTTCCCCGGCGGATTCCCGCCCGCCGGAGAGCTCTTTTCTCTCTCGGTGTTCTCCGCCCCGCGAGGCGGCTGTAACTCTTCGCGAGGTACCCTCTCGTGGCTTAGGTCTTCGGGACGAAGGGTTTCGCGAAGAAAAGGAGGCGAAAGGGGCTGTGGGGCCCCCACACCACAAGGTGGCGCGGCCGGGCCATGGGCCGCGCCGGCTCGTGGTCCGGCCCCACCTTGGGCCTTCTCGGCTCCCCTTCTGGCTTCCTTCGTCATCTGGAAAAATATGATTTTTGGTATAATTTCCTTCCACAGTTGATCTTCCGAAATATTGCGTTCTGACGGTGCTTTTTCCAGCAGAATCCTAGCTCCGGTGCTTGATCCTCCAATAATGATGAAACATGCAAAATAGATGAAATAACATAAGTATTGTACCCAAATATGAAATATATCAATGAATAACAGCAAATTATGATATAAAATAGTGATGCAAATTGGACGTATCAGTGCCCCACTGGTCATCCTCTGGTGCTCCCAGGTGCCTCTTCGAAAAATAGGACCAACGGTATAATTTTTGTGAATTTTTGAAAACTTTGAAAAATGCACATTTCTGGGTATTAAGTTTATTATTACTGGCCAGGAAATTTTTTGAAATCTCTAATTAACTAAGGAACTTTGCAAATCAAAAGTGCTACAGCAAATAAGACAAATGGAGTGAGAAAGAGATGTTGTTTACCTCCTCTATGCATATAAAAGGTATTCGTTAACAAGGTTCATCAAGTCTTGCCACCGAATAATTTTTACATAACATAAGAAGAAATAAACCTCAAATCAATCATGTTACCTTGAATTGTATTGATATGGATCCAATCATAAGATTTTGATAACCTTCTTTAGGCTCATATGTAGGACAATCGATAGTTCCAACTTTGATAGTTCTCACATTAGAAATAGTATTGACTCCACATACTTTATCAATCTTCTTGGGGAAATAAACGGTATGCTCCTTATCATCAACATTGAAAGTAACCTTTCCTTTATTGCAATCAATAAAAGCCCCTACGGTGTTAAGAAAAGGTCTCCCAAGAATAATAGACATATTATCATCTTCCGGCATTTCCAACACAACAAAATTAGTTAATATCAAGCAGTTATTAGTAACTTGAACAGGAACATCCTCACATATACCAACAGGAATAGCAGTAGATTTGTCAGCCATTTGCAAAGATATATCAGTAGGTATCAACTTATCTAGATAAAGCCTCTTATAAAGAGAAAAAGGCATAACACTAACACCGGCTCCCAAGTCACATAGAGCAGTTTTAACATAATTATTCTTAATAGAACAAGGAATAGTAGGTATACCTGGGTCGCCCAATTTCTTTGGAACTTTGCCATTGAAAGAGTAATTAGCGAGCATAGTGGAAATTTCCTCATTGGGGATTTTCCTTTTGTTAGTAACAATATCTTTCATATACTTTGAATAAGGAGGCAATTTAATAGCATCAGTCAAAGGGATTTGCAAGAATAAAGGTTTCATCCAATCGCAAAATTTATTATAGTGTTCTTCTACCTTTGATTTTAGTTTCTTAGCAGGAAAAGGCATTTGCTTTTGCACCCAAGGTTCTCTTTCATTACCATGTTTCTTAGCAATTAAATCTCCTTTAGTATACTTTTTATTTTTAGCATGCTTTTCAGGTTCATCTTCAACTTCTTCTTTATCAGAAGCATCATTCTTATCATTATCATTATCATTGTCATGTTCATTACAACTTTCAGTTTCAGCATCGGAAATAGAAATACTATTAGGATCATTAACAGGTTCAGAGGATTCTACGACATTTTTATGTTTCTTCTTCTTTTTCTTCTTAGAATGAGCACTAGGTTCAATGCGTCGAGAATCTTGTTCAATTCTTTTGGGATGCCCTTCAGGATATAGAGGATCCTGGGTAGAGACACCACCTCTAGTTGTTACTTCATAAGCATGTTTCTCTTTAGAATTATTATTTAGCAAGTCATTTTGCACTTTAGTGAGTTGATCAATTTGAGTTTGAATCATTTGAAAATGTTTAACAAGCATCTTAACATCATTGGAGGTTCTCTCCACAATATCATGCAAATTGCTAATAGCTTGAGAATTTTCCATTAGATGATTCTCTACTCTCATATTAAAATTTTCTTGCTTAACAATATAATTATCAAACTCATCTAAGCATTGCGCAGGAGGTTTTGAATACGGAATATCTTCTCTAGTAAAGCGTTGAAGGGAGTTTACCTCAATCATGGATGAAGGGGGAATTATCTCACATATATCCTCTATAGGAGGTAGATTCTTCACATCTTCGGATTTAATACCTTTTTCCTTGAGAGACTTCTTAGCTTCCCGCATATCTTCATCATTCAATTCAATTAAACCCCTCTTCTTCAATATTGGCGTTGGAGTTGGTTCATGTGTATCCCAATCATCATGATTCCGGCTTATTCTAACCAATAAATCTTCAGCTTCGTCTGGAGTTCTTTTCCTGAAAACACAACCAGCACAACTATCCAAATATGCTCTAGATTCAATGGTTAGTCCACTATAAAATATATCAAGTAGATCATTCTTTTCTAAATTATGTCCAGGTCTAGCTCTGATAAGAGAACAAAATCTTGCCCATGCCGCAGGCAATTTCTCTTCATCTCCCTGGTCAAACCTATAAATTCTCTGTAAAGCAGCATGTTGCGTACTAGCAGGAAAGTATTTTCGAAAGAAAACATCACGCAAATCAGCTGGACTTTTAATAGAACCAGGAGGCAAATTATTATACCAAGTTTTAGCATCATCCTTTAATGAGAAAGGAAATTTTTTAATGACAAAGTAAGTACGCATCTTGTCATCATCAGAGAATAAGCTACTCATAGAAGAAAGTTCATTCATGTGTTCTACAGCATTTTCTTTTTCAGTACCACAAAAGGGTGCTTTCTCTACAATAGCTATATGAGATAGATCAAGAGAAAAATCATAATCTTTATCCTTAATGCATATAGGAGATGTGGCAAATTTAGGATCAGGAGATAGCTTATGTCTAACAGTATATTGTGAGAAACTTTTTAATGTTTCTTGCATCAGTAGCATTGCATCTATTAATAAAATCATCATTAAGCTCCACATAATCTTCATCAGGATCATCAATAGAATAATCAAGTTCAGGTGAATTAACAGGTGTAGTGGCATTCTCATCAGGAGTTTCAGCATTTTCAATTTGTCTAGACCTAGCAATTGTAGCATCTAGAAAGGATCCCAATGAACCACTATCATCAAGCACAAGCAGAAATATTATCAATATTATGAGAGTTTTCAGATTCAGCGAAGTACCAAGCAAATGAAGCTTGTGGCGGTGAAACAAGTTGACTTATCACAGATGGTGAATCAAGTGTAGCAGAGGTACTCAGAGTTGTACTTTTTCTTGTAGTGGATGGTAATATGGCAACTTTAGGATCGCGAGCTTTACCCATGATGGAGAATTTGCAGCGAACAATATCAATCCAAGTGAACTTCCAAATAAAGCTATGCTCCCCGGCAACGGCGCCGGAAAACGAGTCTTGATGACCCACAAGTATAGGGGATCGCAGCAGTCTTCGCGGGTAGTATAACCCAATTTATTGATTCGACACAAGGGGAGACAAAGAACACTTGGAAGCCTTAACAACGGAGTTGTCAATTCAGCTGCACCTGGAAACAGACTTGCTCGCAAGAGTTTATCAGTAGTAACAGTTTTATAGCAGTAGCGATAGTGAAATAACAACGAGCGAGTAACAGAGACAACGAGTAGTGATTTTAGTAAACAGCAGGGATTAAAATACCGTAGGCACGGGGACGGATGACGGGCGTTGCATGGATGAGAGAAACTCATGTAACAATCATAGCGAGGGCATTTGCGAGATAATAATAAAACGGTGTCCAAGTACAAAGCAATCAATAGGCATGTGTTCCAATTATAGTCGTACGTGCTCGCAATGAGAAACTTGCACAACATCTTTTGTCCTACCAGCCGGTGGCAGCCGGGCCTCAAGGGAATCTACTTGGATATTAAGGTACTCCTTTTAATAGAGCACCGGAGGAAAGCATTAACACTCCGTGAACACATGTGATCCTCACGTCACTACCATCCCCTCCGGTTGTCCCGATTTCGTCACTTCGGGGCCATTGGTTCCGGACAGCGACATGTGTATACAACTTGCGGGTAAGACCATAAACAATGAATATCATGATGAAACAATAACATGTTCAGATCTGAGATCATGGCACTCGGGCCCTAGTGACAAGCATTAAGCATAACAAGTTGCAACAATATCATCAAAGTACCAATTACGGACACTAGGCACTATGCCCTAACAATCTTATGCTATTACATGACCAATCTCATCCAATCCCTACCATCCCCTTCGGCCTACAGCGGGGAAATTACTCACACATGGATGGGGGAAGCATGGCTGGTTGATGGAGAGGTGTCGGTGATGATGATGGCGATGATCTCCTCCAATTCCCCGTCCCGGCGGAGTGCCAGAACGGAGACTTCTGGCTCCCGCGACGGAGTTTCGCGATGTGGCGGCGTTCTGGAGGCTTTCTAGCGACTTCGACTTCTCCCCGTGCGTTTTTAGGTCGAAGGCAATATATAGTCCGAAGGAGGGCGTCGGAGGCCGACCGAGGGGGCCAGACCATAGGGCCGCGCGGGCCCCCCTAGGCCGCGCCGGCTGGTGGTGTGGGGCCCTCGGGCCTCCACTTGATTTGTCCTTCTGGCTCCGTCAGTATTCTGGGAAAATAGGGCCTTCTGCATAAATTCCGAGGATTTTCCCGAAAGTTGGATTTCTGCACAAAAACGAGACACCAGAACAGTTCTGCTAAAAACAGCGTTAGTCCGTGTTAGTTGTATCCAAAATACACAAATTAGAGGCAAAACAATAGCAAAAGTGTTCGGGAAAGTAGATACGTTTTGGACGTATCACCTTTCTCCTTAAGAGACTTCTTGGCTTCCCTCATAACTTCATCATTTAATTTAATTAAACCCCTCTTCTTCAATATTGGCGTCGGAGTTGGTTCAGGTATAGTCCAATCATCATGATTCCGTCCTATTTTAGCCAATAATTCTTCAGCTTCTTCCGGAGTTCTTTTCCTGAAAACACAACCAGCACAACTATCCAAGTATGCTCTAGACTCAATGGTTAGTCCACTATAAAATATATCAAGTAAATCATGCTTTTCCAAATCATGTCCAGGTCGAGCTCTGATAAGAGAGCAAAATCTTGCCCATGCTTCAGGAAATTTCTCTCCATCTTCCTGGTCAAAGCTATAAATTTTCTGCAAAGAAATATGTTGAGCACTAGCAGGAAAGTATTTCCGAAAGAAAACATCAAGCAAATCACTTGGACTATCAATAGAACTAGGAGGCAAACTATTATACCAAGTTTTGGCATCATCCTTTAATGAGAAAGGAAAATTTTAGCAACAAAATAAGTACGCATGTTGACATCATCAGAAAACAAGCTACTCAAAGTAGAAAGTTCATTCATGTGTTCTACAACACTTTCTTTTTCAGTACCACAAAAAGGGGTTTTCTCAACAATAGCTATATGAGATAGATCAAGAGAAAAATCATAATCCTTATCCTTAATGTTTATAGGAGATGTGGGAAATTTAGGATCAGGAGACAGTTTATATCTAACAGTATGTTGTGCAAGCAACTTTTTAATTTTTCTTGCATCACTAGTAGCATTGCATTTATCAATAAAATCATCATCAAGTTCCACATAATCCTCACCAGGACATCACTAGAGTATTCAACAGACTCAGGTGAATTAACAGGTGTAGCAGCATTTTCATTAGGAGTTTCAGTATTTTCAATTTGTCTAGACCTAGCAATTGTAGCATCTAGAAATGATCCCAATGAACCACTATCATCAAGCACAGTAGAAGCATCATTAAAATTATAAGAGTTTTCAGATTCAGCAGAAGTACCAGCAAGTGAAGCTTGTGGTGGTGAAACAAGTTGACTTATCACAGATGGTGAATCAAGAGCAGCAGAGGTACTCAGAGTTGTACCTTTTCTTGTAGTGGATGGTAATATGGCGACTTTAGGATCGCAAGATTTACCCATGATGGAGAATTGCAGCGAACAATATTAATCCAAGTGAACTTCCAAATAAAGCTATGTTCCCCGGCAACGGCGCCAGAAAATAGTCTTGATGATCCACAAGTATAGGGGATCGCAACAGTCTTCGCGGGAAGTAAAACCCAATTTATTGATTCGACACAAGGGGAGACAAAGAATACTTGAAAGCCTTAACAGCGGAGTTGTCAATTCAGCTGCACCTGGAAACAGACTTGCTCGCAAGAGTTTATCAGTAGTAATAGTTTATAGCAGTAGCAGTAGTGAAATAACAGCAGCAGTGTAACAAAGAGAACAGTAGTGATTATAGTAAACAGCAGGATTAAAATACTGTAGACACAGGGATGGATGATGGGCGGTCCCTTTCTACCACGCGGCCCCTTTCTACCACGCCCCACGCGACGTGGCCTCACATGACGCGGCCCCACAAGTCAGCACAGAACGGTCAACTAAACAAGAATCCTGCCGTCTGAGATCCTTCTGCGGGTTTCAAACAAGGGCTTGGGGAAAACTGAGGAAAAACTAAGGAGCTGGGGAAAACTGAGTACAACTAAGGACCTGAGGGCAGGAGAATAGAAAACCGTATATATTTTGGGCGGTTTAAAATTTACGAATTTACGGATCTGAGAGAGCGACCAGTGCAAATTTCGAATATGTTCAGATTTGTCGGTATTTTTAATTCTGTGTAGACATGAATACAAATTATTTCATCCTGAGATTTTGCAGGAACCTAGAGTGGGTCAATCGTCAACATCTATGATTCTGTTTCAATTTTTTTTTGAAACATTAAAATGTCGATTTTGAAAAAGTAAAAGATATTCAATGATGGGCTCAGTCCATCAAAGACATTTTTTGGGGTGCAGCCCCACCATTTGGATCCTGCATGCCTATTTTCTCGAATACAAGCTGTCGTGACGGTATACATTTTTTTGTTTCAATTGATAGATCCACGTAGTACATATTATGTTAGTCATAGTGCATAGTATTATATAGTAGTATCATGCTTATGATATTTATACAATGGTGCCAGAAAAGTACTGTTACCTGGAACCGAAGTATGAGTGCCTTTTACCTTTCCTCCCCGGCAACGGCGCCAGAAAATAGCTTGATGTCTACGTCCCCTCCTTTTCCTGTAGACAGTGTTGGGCCTCCAAGAGCAGAGGTTTGTAGAACAGCAGCAAGTTTCCCTTAAGTGGATCACCCAAGGTTTATCGAACTCGGGGAGGAAGAGGTCAAAGATATCCCTCTCATGCAACCCGGCAACCACAAGGCAAGAAGTCTCTTGTGTCCCCAACACACCTAATAGGTGCACTAGTTCGGCGAAGAGATAGTGAAATACAGGTGGTATGAATAAGTATGAGCAGTAGCAACGGCACCAGAAAAGTGCTTTGCCCAGGATAGTAAACAAGCAGTAGTAACGCAGTAAAACATTAAACAAGCAGCAATAGCAGTATTTAGGAACAAGGCCTAGGGATTACACTTTCACTAGTGGACACTCTCAACTTTGATCACATAACAGAATAAATAGATGCATACTCTACACCCTCTTGTTGGATGATGAACACCATTGCGTAGGATTACATGAACCCTCAATGCCGGAGTTAACAAGCTCCACAATTCAATGTTCATATTTAAATAACCTTAGAGTGCACGACAGATCAACACAACTAAACCAAGTACTAACGTAGCATGCACACTGTCACCTTCACGCTACGAAAGGAGGCATAGATCACATCAATACCATCATAGCAATAGTTAACTTCCTAATCTACAAGAGATTACAATCATAGCCTACGCCAAGTACTAACACGGATGCACACACTATCACCATTACACCGTGCAGGAGGAATAAAACTACTTTAATAACATCACTAGAGTAGCACATAGATGAATAGTGATACAAAACACATTGCAATCATAAAGAGATATAAATAAGCACTTCACTATGCCATCCATAACAGTGAATAAGTATTATGTGAAATATAGCCTAAGAGACCCACACGGTGCACACACTGTCACCTTTACACACGTGGGACAAGGAGTCTCCGGAGATCACATAAGTAAAATTCACTTGACTAGCATAACGACATCTAGATTACAAGCATCATCATATGAATCTCAATCATGTAAGGCAGCTCATGAGATTATTGTATTGAAGTACATAGGAGAGAAATGAACCACATAGCTACCGGTACAGCCCCGAGCCTCGATGGAGAACTACTCCCTCCTCATGGGAGACAACAGCGTTGATGGAGATGGCGGTGGTGTCGATGGAGGAGCCTTCCGGGGGCACTTCCCCGTCCCGGCGGCGTGCTGGAACAGAGACTCCTGTCCCCCAGATCTTGGCTTCGCGATGGTGGCGGCTCTGGATGGTTTCTCGTACCGTGGCTTTTCCGTATCGAGGTTTTAGGTCGAGGGGCTTTATATAGGCGAAAAGGCGGCGTCAGAAGGTCAACGGGGCGACGACACTATAGGGGGGCGCGGGCCCCCCCTTGGCCGCGCCGGCCCCCCCTTGGCCGCGCCGGCCTATGGTTTGGTGGGTCTGTGCCCCCCCTCTGGCGACTCTCGGGTGTTCTGGATGCTTCCGGGGATTCTAAGATCTTCGGCGTTGATTTCGTCCGATTCCGAGAATATTTCGTTACTAGGATTTCTGAAACCAAAAACAGCAGAAAACAGCAACTGGCCCTTCGACATCTCGTCAATAGGTTAGTTCCGGAAAACGCATAATTATGACATAAAGTATGCATAAAACATGTAGATATCATCAATAATGTGGCATGGAACATAAGAAATTATTGATACGTCGGAGACGTATCGGCATCCCCAAGCTTAGTTTCGCTCGTCCCGAGCGGTAAACGATAACAAAGATAATTTACGGAGTGACATGCCATCATAAACTTGATCATACTATTGTAAGCATATGTAATGAATGCAGCGATCAAAACAATGGTAAATGACATGAGTAAACAAATGAATCATATAGCAAAGACTTTTCATGAATAGTACTTTCAAGACAAGCGTCAATAAGTCTTGCATAAGAGTTAACTCATAAAGCAATAATTCATAGTAAAGACATTGAAGCAACACAAAGGAAGATTAAGTTTCAGCGGTTGCTTTCAATTTATAACATGTATATCTCATGGATAGTTGTCAATGCAAAGTAATATAACAAGTGCAATATGCAAGTATGTAGGAATCAATGCACAGTTCGCACAAGTGTTTGCTTCTTGAGGTGGACAGAAATAGGTGAACTGACTCAACATAAAAGTAAAAGAAAGGTCCTTCAAAGAGGAAAGCATCGATTGCTATATTTGTGCTAGAGCTTTTATTTTGAAAACATAAAGAGAGCATAAAAATAAAGTTTTGAGAGGTGTATGTTGTTGTCAACGAATGGTAGCGGGTACTCTAACCCCTTGCCGGACAAACCTTCAAAGAGCGGCTCCCATTTTATTTTATTTTTGGGTGGCACTCCTTCCAACCTTTCTTTCACAAACCATGGCTAACCGAATCCTCGGGTGCACCGCCAACAATCTCAAACCATGAAGGAGTGCCTTTTTATTTTAGTTTTATTATGATGACACTCCTCCCCACCTTTGCTTTCTCAAGCCATGGCTAACCGAATCCTTCGAGTGCCGTCCAACAATCACATACCATGGAGGAGTGTCTATTTTTGTTAATTAATTTGGGACTCGGGAATCCCATTGCCAGCTCTTTTTGCAAAATTATTGGATAAGCGGATGAAGCCACTAGTCCATTGGTGAAAGTTGCCCAACAAGATTGAAAGATAAACACCACATACTTCCTCATGAGCTATAAAACATTGACACAAATCAGAGGTGATAAATTTTGAATTGTTTAAAGGTAGCACTCAAGCAATTTACTTTGGAATGGCGGAAAAATACCATGTAGTAGGTAGGTATGGAGGACACAAATGGCATAGTGATTGGCTCAAGGATTTTGGATGCATGAGAAGTATTCCCTCTCGATACAAGGTTTTAGGCTAGCAAGGTTATTTGAAACAAACACAAGTATGAACTAGTACAGCAAAACTTACATAAAAGACATATTACAAGTATTATAAGACTATACATCGTCTTCCTTGTTGTTCAAACACCTTACTAGAAATTATCTAGACCTTAGAGAGACCAATTATGCAAACCAAATTTTAGCAAGCTCTATGTATTTCTTCATTAATAGGTGCAAAGTATATGATGCAAGAGCTTAAACATGAGCACAACAATTGCCAAGTATCAAGTTATTCAAGACATCATACCAATTACTACATGTAGCATTTTCCGTTTCCAACCATATAACAATTAACGAAGCAGTTTCACCTTCGCCATGAAAATTAAAAACTAAGAACACATGTGTTCATACGAACCAGCGGAGCGTGTCTCTCTCCCACACAAGCATTTATTCAGACAAAAACAAAAACAAAAGCACACAGACGCTCCAAGCAAAGTACATAAGATGTGACCGAATAAAAATATAGTTTCAGGGGAGGAACCTGATAATTTTGTCGATGAAGAAGGGGATGCCTTGGGCATCCCCAAGCTTAGACGCTTGAGTCTTCTTGATATATGCAGGGGTGAACCACCGGGGCATCCCCAAGCTTAGACTTTTCACTCTTCTTGATCACATTGTATCATCCTCCTCTCTTGACCCTTGAAAACTTCCTCCGTACCAAACTCGAGACAAACTCATTAGAGGGTTAGTGCATAATCAAAAACTCACATTTTCAGAGGTGACACAATCATTCTTAACACTTCTGGACATTGCCCAAAGCTACTGGAAGTTAATGGAACAAAGAAATCCATCCCACATAGCGAAAGAGGCAATGCGAAATAAAAGGCAGAATCTGTCAAAACAGAACAGTCCGTAAAGACGAATTTTATTGAGGCACCAGACTTGCTCAAATGAAAATGCTCAAATTTAATGAAAGTTGCGTACATATCTGAGGATCACTCACGTAAATTAGCATAATGTTCTGAGTTACCTACAGAGAATTTTGCCCAGATTCGTGACAGCAAAGAAATCTGTTTCTGCGCAGTAATCCAAATCTAGTATGAACTTTACTATCAACGACTTTACTTGGCACAACAAAACACTAAACTAAGATAAGGAGAGGTTGCTACAGTAGTAAACAACTTCCAAGACACAAATATAAAACAAAGTACTGTAGCAAAATAACACATGGGTTATCTCCCAAGAAGTTCTTTCTTTATAGCCATTAAGATGGGCTCAGCAGTTTTAATGATGCACTCGCAAGAAATAGTATTTGAAGCAAAAGAGAGCATCAAGAGGCAAATTGAAAACACATTTAAGTCTAACATGCTTCCTATGAAAAGGAATCTTGTAAATAAACAAGTTCATGAAACATAATGCAACAAGCATAGAAAGATAAAACAAGTGCAGCTTCAAAAATTTCAGCACATAGAGAGATGTTTTAGTAACATGAAAATTTCTACAACCATATTTTCCTCTCTCATAATAACTTTCAGTAGCAACATGAGCAAACTCAACAATATAACTATCACATAAAGCATTCTTATCATGAGTCTCATGCATAAAATTATCATTACTCTCCACATAGGCATAGTCAATTTTATTAGTTGTAGTGGGAGCAAATTCAACAAAGTGGCTATCATCAAATATAGGAGGCATATTGTAATCATAATCAAATTCACTCTCCATAGTAGGCGGCAACAAAAGACTACTATCATTATAATCATCATAAATCGGGGGCAAAGTATCATCAAAGTTAATTTTCTCCTCAATGCTTGGGGGACTAAAAAGATCATGCTCATCAAAACCAGCTTCCCCAAGCTTAGAATTTTCCATAGCATTAGCAACAATAGTGTTCAAAGCATTCATATTAATAACATTCCCATTAGCATGCATATAAAGTTCCATGGGTTTTTTAATTCTCTCTTCAAACACATTATGTCCTAATTCAAGATAAAGTTCATAAAGATCTCTCATATTTTTGTTGTTTTCCATTATGCCTAACTAGTGTAAACAAGAAACAAAAAGATGCAATTGCGAGGATCTAAAGGAAATAGCTTCGAGCACAAATACAATGGTGCCGGAAAAGTATCGTTACACTGGAACCGAAGTATGAGTGCCTTTTACCTTTCCTCCCCGGCAACGGCGCCGAGAAAATAGCTTGATGTCTACGCCCCTCCTTTTCCCTGTAGACGGTGTTGGGCCTCCAAGAGCGAGAGGTTTGTAGAACAGCGGCAAGTTTCCCTTAAGTGGATCACCCAAGGTTTATCGAAATCGGGGAGGAAGAGGTCAAAGATATCCCTCTCATGCAACCACTGCAACCACAAGGCAAGAAGTCTCTTGTGTCCCCAACACACCTAATAGGTGCACTAGTTCGGCGAAGAGATAGTGAAATACAGGTGGTATGAATAAGTATGAGCGGTAGCAACGGCACCGGAAAAGTGCTTTGCCCGGGATAGTAAACAAGCGGTAGTAACGCAGCAGTAGTAACGCAATGAAAAGCAGTAAACAAGCAGCAATAGCAGTATTTAGGAACAAGGCCTAGGGATTACACTTTCACTAGTGGACACTCTCAACTTTGATCACATAACAGAATAAATAGATGCATACTCTACACCCTCTTGTTGGATGATGAACACCATTGCGTAGGATTACACGAACCCTCAATGCCGGAGTTAACAAGCTCCACAATTCAATGTTCATATTTAAATAACCTTAGAGTGCACGACAGATCAACACAACTAAACCAAGTACTAACGTAGCATGCACACTGTCACCTTCATGCTACGAAAGGAGGCATAGATCACATCAATACCATCATAGCAATAGTTAACTTCATAATCTACAAGAGATTACAATCATAGCCTACGCCAAGTACTAACACGGATGCACACACTGTCACCATTACACCGTGCAGGAGGAATAAAACTACTTTAATAACATCACTAGAGTAGCACATAGATGAATAGTGATACAAAACACATTGCAATCATAAAGAGATATAAATAAGCACTTCACTATGCCATTCATAACGGTGAATAAGTATTCGTGAAATATAGCCTAAGAGACCCACACGGTGCACACACTGTCACCTTTACACACGTGGGACAAGGAGTCTCCGGAGATCACATAAGTAAAACCCACTTGACTAGCATAACGACATCTAGATTACAAGCATCATTATATGAATCTCAATCATGTAAGGCAGCTCATGAGATTATTGTATTGAAGTACATAGGAGAGAGATGAACCACATAGCTACCGGTACAGCCCCGAGCCTCGATGGAGAACTACTCCCTCCTCATGGGATACAGCAGCGTTGATGGAGATGGCGGTGGTGTCGATGGAGGAGCCTTCCGGGGGCACTTCCCAGTCCCGGCGGCGTGCCGGAACAGAGACTGCTGTCCCCCAGATCTTGGCTTCGCGATGGCGGCGGCTCTGGATGGTTTCTCGTACCGTGGCTTTTCCGTATCGAGGTTTTAGGTCGAGGGGCTTTATATAGGCGAAGAGGCGGCGTCAGAAGGTCAACGGGGCGACGACACTATAGGGGTGCTTGGGCCCCCCTTGGCCGCGCCGGCCTATGGTTTGGTGGGCCTGTGCCCCCCCTCTGGCGACTCTCGGGTGTTCTGGATGCTTCCGGGGATTCTAAGATCTTCGGCGTTGATTTCGTCCGATTCCGAGAATATTTCGTTACTAGGATTTCTGAAACCAAAAACAGCGAGAAAACGACAAGCGGCCCTTCGGCATCTCGTCAATAGGTTAGTTCCGGAAAACGCATAATTATGACATAAAGTATGCATAAAACATGTAGATATCATCAATAATGTGGCATGGAACATAAGAAATTATCGATACGTCGGAGACGTATCACTTCTTCATACGTCGCAGGGTCCTCATCATTGTTATCCACAATCATGACATTTAGACAAGGATCATACCAATCAGGAGTGGCACGTTCCCTTGTCGATCTTCGAGGTTCAGTAGTTTCCTCGTTCGAAGTTTCATGATCATTATCATTAGCTTCCTCTGTTGCCGGTGTAGGCGGTACAGGCACAACTTCCGGTACTGCGCTACTCTGATCAACGAGTATAGATTCATCAATCTCATCGAGTTCTACTTTTCTTCCAGTCACCTCTTTAGTGAGAAATTCGTTCTCAAGAAAGGTTCCGTTCTTAGCAACAAAGATTTTGCCTTCGAATCTGTGATAGAAAGTGTACCATATAGTTCCTTAGGGTATTCTATGAAGACGCATTTCTCCGCTTTGGGTTCTAGCTTGTCCGGTTGTAACTTTTTTACATAGGCTTCGCAACCCCAAACTTTAACGAACGACAGCTTAGGTTTCTTATTAAACCATAATTCATACGGTGTCGTTTCTACGGATTTTGATGGTGCTCTATTTAAAGTGAATGCGGCTGTCTCTAATGCATAACTCCAAAATGATAACGACAAATCGGTAAGAGACATCATAGAACGAACCATATCTAAGAGAGTTCGATTACGACGTTCGGACACACCGTTTCGTTGTGGTGTTCCCGGCGGTGTCAATTGTGAAAGTATTCCGCATTTCTTTAAATGCATGCCAAACTCATAACTCAGATATTCACCTCCGCGATCGGATCGTAGAAATTTAATCTTCTTGTTACGTTGATTTTCGACTTCACTTTGGAATTCCTTAAACTTCTCGAAAGTTTCGGATTTATGTTTCATGAAATAGATATACCCATATCTACTCAGATCATCTGTGAAGGTTAGAACATAACGATAACCACCGCACGATGCTACGCTCATTGGTCCGCACACATCGGTATGTATGATTTCCAATAAGTCAGTAGCTCGCTCCATCATACCAGAAAATGGAGTCTTAGTCATTTTTCCCATTAGACATGCTTCGCATCTATCAAGTGACTCAAAGTCAAGTGATTCAAGTAATCCATCGGTATGGAGTTTCTTCATGCGTTTCACTCCAATATGACCAAGACGACGAGTGCCACATATAAGTAGAATTATCATTCAATTTAATTCGCTTAGCATCAATGTTATGTATATGCGTATCACTACTATCGAGATCTAACGAGAAATAAGCCATTCTTTTCTCGGTGCTCGACCATAAAAGATATTATTCATAAAAATAGAACAACCATTATTCTCAGACTTGAATGAATAACCGTCTTGCATTAAACAAGATCCAGATATAATGTTCATGCTCAACGCGGGTACAAAATAACAATTATTTAGGCTTAAAACTAATCCCGAAGGTAGACGTAGAGGAAGTGTGCCGACAGCGATCACATCGACTTTGGATCCGTTTCCAACGCGCATCGTCACTTCATCTTTCAGTAGTCTTCGTTTATTCTTTAGTTCCTGTTTCGAGTTGCAAATATGAGCAACCGAACCAGTATCAAATACCTAGGTACTAGAATGAGAACCAGTGAGATAAACATCTATAACATGTATATCAGATATACCTTCTTTCTTGTTCTTGACAAGGTCATTCTTCAGATCAGCCAGATACTTGGAGCAATTACGCTTCCAGTGTCCCTTCTCCTTGCAGTAATAGCACTCAGCATCAGGCTTAGGGCCGTTCTTAGGTTTCATAGGAGGCGTGGCAGCTTTCTTGCCACCCTTCTTGAATTTTCCCTTAGACTTGCCCTGTTTCTTGAAACTCGGTGGTCTTGTTGACCATCAACACTTGGTGCTCTTTCTTGATCTCAATCTCAGCAGCTTTTAGCATGCCAAAGAGTTCAGGTAACTCCTTGTTCATGTTCTGCATATTGTAGTTCATCACAAAGTTCTTGTAACTTGGTGGCCGTGATTGAAGGACACGATTAATCCCCGATCTGTTAGGAATCACTATTCCCAAGTCATCGAGTTTCTTCGCATGCCCGGTCATGGCGAGCATGTGCTCACTAACCGAGCTGCCTTCTTCCATCATACAGTTCGAAGAAATGTTTCGATGCTTCATAGCATTCCACAGCCGCATGAGTCTCAAAAATAGCTTTCAGCTCATTCATCAACTCATGAGGATCGTGGTGCTCAAAACGTTTTTGAAGATCGTATTCCAGACTGCACAGGACGGCACACTGAACTTGAGAGTACCGAGTTTTCCGATTCTCGTAAACAGCTTTTACTTCATCGGTTTCAGTTTCTGCAGGAGGGTCACCTAGCGGTGCATCAAGCACATATTGCGGATTTCCGCCAGAGAGGAAGATCCTCACATGACAGAACCAGTCGGTGAAGTTGCTACCGTTGCTCTTAAGTTTTTCTTTCTCTAGGAACTGGTTAAAGTTGATTGGGGACGCCATCTCTACAACATATATTTGCAAAAGTTTAGACTAAGTTTATGACAAATTGAGTTCAAATTTTAATTCAACATAATTAAAAATCTAGGTGAACTCCCACTCAAAACAATATCCCTCGCATTGTCTTAGTGATCACACGAACCAAATCCACCGCACCTAAGTCCGATCATCACGAGACAAGGTGTGATTTCAATGGCGAACACTCAAAGTGTTCATCATATCAACCATATGATTCATGCTCTACCTTTCGGTATCACGTGTTCCGAGACCATGTATGTACATGCTAGGCTCGTCAAGGCCACCTTAGTATCCGCATGTGCAAAACTGTCTTGCACCCGTTGTATGCACTTGTTGATTCTATCACACCCGATCATCACGAGATGCTTGGAAACGACAAATCTTGGCAACGGTGCTACTAAGGATGAACACTTTATTATCTTGAGATTTTAGTGAGGGATCATCTTATAATGCTACCGTCGCGATCTAAGCAAAATAAGATGCATAAAAGGATTAACATCACATGCAGTTCATATGTGATATGATACGGCCCTTTTGTCTTTGCGCCTTTGATCTTCATCTCCAAAGCACGGACATGATCTCCATCATCTTCGGGCATGATCTCCATCATCGTCGGCGTAGCGTCAAGGTCAATGGCGACGTCTTCATGATTGTTCTCCATGTAGCAACTATTACAACTACTTTGAAATACTACTCAACATGAAATTTAAAGACAACCATAAGGCTCCTGCCGGTTGCCACAATACAATAATGATCATCTCATACATATTCATCATCACATTATGGCCATATCACATCACCAAACCCTGCAAAAACAAGTTAGACGTCTCTAATTTGGTTTGCATATTTTACGTGGTTTAGGGTTTTCGAGAGAGATCTAATCTACCTACGAACATGAACCACAACGTTGATACTAATGTTTTCAATAGAAGAGTAAATTGAATCTTCACTATAGTAGGAGAGACGAGACACCCGCAAAGCCTCTTATGCAATACAAGTTGCATGTCGAACGAGGAACAAGTCTCATGAACGCGGTCATGTAAAGTTAGTCCGAGCCGCTTCATCCCACTATGCCACAAAGATGCAAAGTACTCAAACTAAAGATAACAAGAGCATCAACGCCCACAAAACCATTGTGTTCTACTCGTGCAACCATCTATGCATAGACACGGCTCTGATACCACTGTAGGATAACGTTGCATAGAAAACAAAAATTTTCCTACCGCGAACACGCAATCCAAGCCAAGATGCAATCTAGAAGATGGTAGCAACGAGGGGATTATCGAGTATCACCCTTGAAGAGATTCCAAAGCCTACAAGATGAGGCTCTTGTTGCTGCGGTAGACGTTCACTTGCCGCTTGCAAAAGCGCGTAGAAGATCTTGATCACCGGCGCCACGAACGGGCAGCACCTCCGTACTCGGTCACTGATACGTCTCCAACGTATCGATAATTTCTTGTGTTCCATGCCACATTATTGATGTTATCTACATGTTTTATGCACACTTTATATCATATTCGTGCATTTTCTGGAACTAACCTATTAACAAGATGCCGAAGTGCCGATTCTTTGTTTTTCTGCTGTTTTTGGTTTCAGAAATCCTAGTAAAGAAATATTCTCGGAATTGGACGAAATAAAAGCCCAGAGGCCTATTTTCTCACGAAGCTTCCAGAAGACCGAAGACGAGATGAAGAGGGGCCACGGGGTGGCCAAACCCTAGGGCGGCGCGACCCCCCCCCCTTGGCCGCGCGGCCCTGTGGTGTGGGCCCCCCGTGCCGCCTCTCGACTTGCCCTTCCGCCTACAAATAGCCTCCGTGACGAAACCCCCAGTACCGAGAGCCACGATACGGAAAACATTACGAGACGCCGTCGCCGCCGATCCCATCTCGGGGGATCCCGGAGATCGCCTCCGGCACCCTGCCGGAGAGGGGAATCATCTCCCGGAGGACTCTACGCCGCCATGGTCGCCTCCGGTGTGATGTGTGAGTAGTCTACCCCTGGACTATGGGTCCATAGCAGTAGCTAGATGGTTGTCTTCTCCCCATTGTGCTATCATTGTCGGATCTTGTGAGCTGCCTATCATGATCAAGATCATCTATATGTAATTCTATATGTTGCGTTTGTTGGGATCCGATGAATAGAGAATACTTGTTATGTTGATTATCAAAGTTATGCTTATGTGTTGTTTATGATCTTGCATGCTCTCCGTTACTAGTAGATGCTCTGGCCAAGTAGATGCTTTTAACTCCAAGAGGGAGTACTTATGCTCGATAGTGGGTTCATGCCTGCATTGACACCTGGGACGATGTGACAGAAAGTTCTAAGGTTGTGTTGTGCTGTTGCCACTAGGGATAAAACATTGATGCTATGTCTAAGGATGTAGTTGTTGATTACATTACGCACTATACTTAATGCAATTGTACTGTTGCTTTGCAACTTAATACTTGGAGGGGTTCGGATGATAACTCTGAAGGTGGACTTTTTAGGCATAGATGCGGTTGGATGGCGGTCTATGTACTTTGTCGTAATGCCCAATTAAATCTCACTATACTCATCATGATATGTATGTGCATTGTCATGCTCTCTTTATTTGTCAATTGCCCAACTGTAATTTGTTCACCCAACATGTCTGTTCGTCTTATGGGAGAGACACCTCTAGTGAGCTGTGGACCCCGGTCCAATTCTCTTTCTTGAAATACAATCTACTGCAATACTTGTTCTACTTGTTTTACGCAAACAATCATCTTCCACACAATACGGTTAATCCTTTGTTACAGCAAGCCGGTGAGATTGACAACCTCACTCGTTTCGTTGGGGCAAAGTAGTTTGGTTGTGTTGTGCGGGTTCCACGTTGGCGCCGGAATCTCCGGTGTTGCGCCGCACTACATCCCGCCGCCATCAACCTTCAACGTGCTTCTTGGCTCCTCCTGGTTCGATAAACCTTGGTTTCTTTCGAGGGAAAACTTGCTGCTGTGCGCATCATACCTTCCTCTTGGGGTTGCCCAACGAACGTGTGAAATACACGCCATCAAGCTCTTTTACGGCGCCGTTGCCGGGGAGATCAAGACACGCTGCAAGGGGAGTCTCCACTTCTCAATCTCTTTACTTTGTTTTTGTCTTGCTTTATTTTATTTACTACTTTGTTTGCTGCACTAAATCAAAATACAAAAAAATTAGTTGCTAGTTTTACTTTATTTGCTATCTTGTTTGCTATATCGAAAACACAAAAAAATTAGTTTACTTGCATTTACTTTATCTAGTTTGCTTTATTTACTGTCTTGCACTCTACACTAAAAATTCAAAAAAATTAGTTACTTTTGTTACCATGTCTAGCTCTGAACCTGTTACTTCTTCGCCTGAAGAATTAGTCTTCACTTTTAAACAAGGGGATGAGGAGAGTTTTAAGGATGCTTGGTCTAGAATTTTTACTTCCTATCGTAAAAGCTGAACCTCAAATGACTCCGAGTTTGCTCCTTAGTAATTTTTATTTTGGTCTTATGGTTCGCTATAGATATGCTTTGGATACTTTAGTGGGAGGAGATTTCCTTCATTGCAATGGGGATCAAGCTTTTAATGCCATAAAGAAGTTGGTTGCATCATATGATTCAGCTAATAACTTTGATTCGAGTCCTCGCTAGCATATATAGTAGATTAAATACTCCGGAGATAAGTACATCTCGCTTGAATGATAACTATTGCCACGTTCGTAATCGTCTTGAACAAGTTTTAGTGAACTCTAAACTCTCATTGTGGGATCCTGCTGTTAAAATTGCTATCGGTGATCGAACCCTCCATGCCTACTGTGATATTATGTATGAATTTTGCCTTATGCCCGAAAGTATTTATAAATCTTTGAAACTTTGGGGAGTCGAGGAAGGAGGAGAAGAGATAACTCTCATTGATAACTCTACTATAATCCCTAAAGGAATAGCTGCAGGTGTGCATACAACTATTTGTGGAAGAACAATATCTATTGATTATCTCGTTGTTGAAACAGGAAAACTCACACTCGGAAGATCCCTGCTGAAACTATTGGGAGCAGTCATTGATGTTGGAGAAGGCACTTTGAAATTCACCTCTATACCGGGAGAAACTCGTATATTTACTAAACCAAAGGGAAAGAAAAACAATAAGAAAGGTAAGGGTAAAGCCCAAGGTAATGTTGATGCTCCACCCTTCGATAATACTTGATACACACTTTCTGCGCCTAGCTGAAAGGCGTTAAGAAAAGCGCTTATGGGAGACAACCCATGTTTTTACCTACAGTACTTTGTTTTTATTTTGTGTCTTGGAAGTTGTTTACTACTGTAGCAACCTCTCCTTATCTTAGTTTTGAGTTTTGTTGTGCCAAGTTAAGCCGTTGATAGAAAAGTAAGTACTAGATTTGGATTACTGCGCAGTTCCAGATTTCTTTGCTGTCACGAATCTGAGCCCACTGCCCTGCAGGAAGCTCAGAAAATTATGCCAATTTACGTGCATGATCCGCAGATATGTACGCAACTTTCATTCAATTTGAGCATTTTCATTTGAGCAAGTCTGGTGCCATTTTAAAATTCGTCAATACGAACTGTTCTGTTTTGACAGATTCTGCCTTTTATTTCGCATTGCCTCTTTTGCTATGTTGGATGAATTTCTTTGATCCACTAATGTCCAGTAGCATTATGCAATGTCCAGAAGTGTTAAGAATGATTGTGTCACCTCTGAATATGTCAATTTATATTGTGCACTAACCCTCTAATGAGTTGTTTCGAGTTTGGTGTGGAGGAAGTTTTCAAGGATCAAGAGAGGAGTATGATGCAACATGATCAAGGAGAGTGAAAGCTCTAAGCTTGGGGATGCACCCGGTGGTTCACCCCTGCATATATCAAGAAGACTCAAGCGTCTAAGCTTGGGGATGCCCAAGGCATCCCCTTCTTCATCAACAAATTATCGGGTTCCTCCCACGAAACTACATTTTTATTCGGCCACATCTTATGTGCTTTTTCTTGGAGCGTCGGTTTGTTTTTGTTTTTGTTTTGTTTGAATAAAATGGATCCTAGCGTTCACTTTATGGGAGAGATACACGCTCCGCTGTAGCATATGGACAAGTATGTCCTTGGTTTCTACTCATAGTATTCATGGCGAAGTTTCTCCTTCGTTAAATTGTTATATGGTTGGAATTGGAAAATGATACATGTAGTAATTGCTATAATGTCTTGGGTAATGTGATACTTGGCAATTGTTGTGCTCATGTTTAAGCTCTTGCATCATATGCTTTGCACCCATTAATGAAGAAATACATAGAGCATGCTAAAATTTGGTTTGCATAATTGGTTTCTCTAAGGTCTAGATAATTTCTAGTATTGAGTTTGAACAACAAGGAAGACGGTGTAGAGTTTTATAATGTTTTCAATATGTCTTTTATGTGAGTTTTGCTGCACCGGTTCATCCTTGTGTTTGTTTCTAACAAGCCTTGCTAGCCTAAACCTTGTATCGAGAGGGAATACTTCTCATGCATCCAAAATACTTGAGCCAACCATTATGCCATTTGTGTCCACCATACCTACCTACTACATGGTATTTTCCAGCCATTCCAAAGTAAATTGCTTGAGTGCTACCTTTAAAATTCCATCATTCACCTTTGCAATATATAGCTCATGGGACAAATAGCTTAAAAACTATTGTGGTATTGAATATGTAATTATGCACTTTATCTCTTATTAAGTTGCTTGTTGTGCGATAACCATGTTTACTTGGGAACGCCATCAACTCATTGTTGAATTTCATGTGAGTTGCTATGCATGTTCGTCTTGTCCGAAGTAAGGGCGATCTACACTGAGTTGAATGGTTTGAGCATGCATATTGTGAGAGAAGAACATTGGGCCGCTAACTAAAGCCATGTTCCATGGTGGAAGTTTCAGTTTTGGACAAACATCCTCAAATCTCTAATGAGAAAAGAATTAATTGTTGTTGAATGCTTAAAGCATTAAAAGAGGAGTCCATTATCTGTTGTCTATGTTGTCCCGGTATGGATGTCTAAGTTGAGAATAATCAAAAGCGAGAAATCCAAATGCGAGCTTTCTCCTTAGACCTTTGTACGAGGCGGCATAGAGGTACCCCTTTGTGATACTTGGTTAAAGCATATGTATTGCGGTGATAATCCAGGTAGTCCAAGCTAATTAGGACAAGGTGCGGGCACTATTAGTACACTATGCATGAGGCTTGCAACTTATAAGATATAATTTACATGATGCATATGCTTTATTACTACCGTTGACAAAATTGTTTCATGTTTTCAAAATCAAAGCTCTAGCACAAATATAGCAATCGATGCTTTCCTCTTTGAAGGACCATTCTTTTACTTTCATTGTTGAGTCAGTTCACCTATTTCTCTCCATCTCAAGAAGCAAACACTTGTGTGAACTGTGCATTGATTCTTACATATTTGCATATTGCATAACTGTTATATTGCTTTGCATTGACAATTATCCATGAGATATACATGTTACAAGTTGAAAGCAACCGCTGAAACTTAATCTTCTTTTGTGTTGTTTCAATACCTTTACTTTGAATTATTGCTTTATGAGTTAACTCTTATGCAAGACTTATTGATGCTTGTCTTGAAGTGCTATTCATGAAAAGTCTTTGCTTTATGATTCACTTGTTTACTCATGTCATACACATTGTTTTGATCGCTGCATTCTCTACATATGCTTTACAAATAGTATGATCAAGTTTATGATGGCATGTCACTCCGGAAATTATCTTTGTTATCGTTTTACTCGCTCGGGACGAGCGAAACTAAGCTTAGGGATGCTGATACGTCTCCAACGTATCGATAATTTCTTGTGTTCCATGCCACATTATTGATGTTATCTACATGTTTTATGCACACTTTATATCATATTCGTGCATTTTACTGGAACTAACCTATTAACAAGATGCCGAAGTGCCGATTCTCTGTTTTCTGCTGTTTTTGGTTTCAGAAATCCTAGTAAAGAAATATTCTCGGAATTGGACGAAATAAAAGCCCGGAGGCCTATTTTCTCACGAAGCTTCCGGAAGACCGAAGACGAGACGAAGAGGGGCCACGGGGTGGCCAAACCCTAGGGCGGCGCGGCCCCCCTTGGCCGCGCGGCCCGTGGTGTGGGCCCCCGTGCCGCCTCTCGACTTGCCCTTCCGCCTACAAATAGCCTCCGTGACGAAACCCCCGGTACCGAGAGCCACGATACGGAAAACATTGCCGAGACGCCGTCGCCGCCGATCCCATCTCGGGGGATCCCGGAGATCGCCTCCGGCACCCTGCCGGAGAGGGGAATCATCTCCCGGAGGACTCTACGCCGCCATGGTCGCCTCCGGTGTGATGTGTGAGTAGTCTACCCCTGGACTATGGGTCCATAGCAGTAGCTAGATGGTTGTCTTCTCCCCATTGTGCTATCATTGTCGGATCTTGTGAGCTGCCTATCATGATCAAGATCATCTATATGTAATTCTATATGTTGCGTTTGTTGGGATCCGATGAATAGAGAATACTTGTTATGTTGATTATCAAAGTTATGCTTATGTGTTGTTTATGATCTTGCATGCTCTCCGTTACTAGTAGATGCTCTGGCCAAGTAGATGCTTTTAACTCCAAGAGGGAGTACTTATGCTCGATAGTGGGTTCATGCCTGCATTGACACCAGGACGAGTGACGAAAGTTCTAAGGTTGTGTTGTGCTTGTTGCCACTAGGGATAAAACATTGATGCTATGTCTAAGGATGTAGTTGTTGATTACATTACGCACTATACTTAATGCAATTGTCTGTTGCTTTGCAACTTAATACTTGGAGGGGTTCGGATGATAACCTCGAAGGTGGACTTTTTAGGCATAGATGCGGTTGGATGGCGGTCTATGTACTTTGTCGTAATGCCCAATTAAATCTCACTATACTCATCATGATATGTATGTGCATTGTCATGCTCTCTTTATTTGTCAATTGCCCAACCGTAATTTGTTCACCCAACATGTCTGTTCGTCTTATGGGAGAGACACCTCTAGTGAACTGTGGACCCCGGTCCAATTCTCTTTACTGAAATACAATCTACTGCAATACTTGTTCTACTCGTTTTCTGCAAACAATCATCTTCCACACAATACGGTTAATCCTTTGTTACAGCAAGCCGGTGAGATTGACAACCTCACTGTTTCGTTGGGGCAAAGTAGTTTGGTTGTGTTGTGCGGGTTCCACGTTGGCGCCGGAATCTCCGGTGTTGCGCCGCACTACATCCCGCCGCCATCAACCTTCAACGTGCTTCTTGGCTCCTCCTGGTTCGATAAACCTTGGTTTCTTTCGAGGGAAAACTTGCTGCTGTGCGCATCATACCTTCCTCTTGGGGTTGCCCAACGAACGTGTGAAATACACGCCATCAGTCACACGTTCGGTTGTTGATGAAGACGACGTCCACCTCCCGTTCCAGCGGGCAGCGGAAGTAGTAGCTCCTCTTGAATCCGACAGCACGACGGCGTGGTGTCTGTGGTGGTGGAGAACTCCGGCGGAGCTTCGCTAAGCGTGCGGGAGCTTATGGAGGAGAGGGGGGCGGCTAGGGTTTGGGAGGGGGTGGCCGGCCACTTGGGGGGTGCGGCCAGGTGGTGGTCTTGGGGTGGCCGGCCCCCTCCCCTTGGCCCCTCATTATATAGGTGGAAGCCCCAAGTGTTGGACTACAAGTCTCCGAATAAGACCCGAACCCAAAACCTTCCATGTGATAGGGAAACCTACCCAAGGTGGGAATCCCACTTGGGGTGGGATTCCCCCTTCCATGTGGGGGTGGCCGGCCCCCATAGGGGGAGTCCACTTGGGACTCCTCCCCCTCTAGGGTTGGCCGGCCATGGAGGTGGAGTCCCTCCGGGACTCCACCTTCCTTGATGGTTTCTTCCGGACTTTTCTAGAACCTTCTAGAACCTTCCATAGAACCTTCCGAATCATTTTAAATCACATAAAATGACATCCTATATATGAATCTTATTCTCCGGACAATTCTGGAACTCCTCGTGATGTCCGGGATCTCATCCGGGACTCCGAACAAATATTCGAACTCCATTCCATATTCAAGTTCTACCATTTCAACATCCAACTTTAAGTGTGTCACCCTACGGTTCGCGAACTATGCGGACATGGTTGAGTACTCACTCCGACCAATAACCAATAGCGGGATCTGGAGATCCATAATGGCTCCCACATATTCAACGATGACTTTAGTGATCGAATGAACCATTCACATACGATACCATTCCCTTTGTCACGCGATATTTTACTTGTCCGAGGTTTGATCATCGGTATCACTCTATACCTTGTTCAACCTCGTCTCCTGACAAGTACTCTTTACTCGTACCGTGGTATGTGGTCTCTTATGAACTTATTCATATGCTTGCAAGACATTAGACGACATTCCACCGAGAGGGCCCAGAGTATATCTATCCATCATCGGGATGGACAAATCCCACTCGTTGATCCATATGCCTCAACTCATACTTTCCGGATACTTAATCCCACCTTTATAACCACCCATTTACGCAGTGGAGTTTGGTGTAATCAAAGTACCTTTCCGGTATAAGTGATTTACATGATCTCATGGTTATAAGGACTAGGTAACTATGTATCGAAAGCTTATAGCAAATAACTTAATGACGTGATCTTATGCTGCGCTTAATTGGGTGTGTCCATTACATCATTCATACAATGATATAACCTTGTTATTAATAACATCCAATGTTCATGATTATGAAACTAATCATCCATTAATCAACAAGCTAGTTAAGAGGCATACTAGGGACTTCTTTGTTGTTTACATATCACACATGTACTAATGTTTCGGTTAATACAATTATAGCATGATATATAAATATTTATCATAAACATAAAGATATAAAATAATAACCACTTTATTATTACCTCTAGGGTATATCTCCTTCAGTGTAACATTAGGATGAAACTACATAAGCCATATTTTTCGAGCTCGGTCAACTGCAAATATGCCAGATTAAAAGAAGGGTTTGCATGCACATACAAATATTATCTAACATGTTTTATCCATCTTTCTAGCAAAAAAATAGGGTATTGATCTCAATCATTAAGTTGTTTTCATGACCTCAATCAAGTTGTTTTGAAGAAAACACATATAACATATACTCCTAAATTCAGAAAAAAATACTTAAAGTAATATGCTGTCATCAATACATCTTGATTCAGGAATTTGCATCCAAAAGTTGGAAATAATTTGATTAGCCTTTTTACAATGATGTTCCTTACATTGAAAACTCTATTAAGAAAATCGCTTGATGAAACCTCTTCATTTCCTTTGAAGGATTTACTTAACAACAGACAACATCAAAAAATGAGTACCCAACAACATCTTAGTGAAAGTCTTGGGAGTAGAACGGGATAGCAATATAGCATCAGTAGTGAATATTTAAATTTCCAAATTATAGCACAGCAATCAAGTAGCATCTTGGATGAAATATCATCACATGAACTTTGGTGTAACTTAGATTTGAAAAAACTGTGTCGACTTGTCCCCATTTATACTTAAACAATAGTGCAAATTCTGAAGGATTTTCCATAATCTCCCTCACATCATACGTTGACTTTCTTGTCAGGTCTCTTGCTAAGCAATGACAAACATGCAATATCATAATACAAACAACAACGACAAATGAATAATAGGTTGAAAAAAAGGCTACTTTCAGAGATGCAACCTGTTCGTAAGCAATGAAAAATGCAGTAGAGCTCTTATAAATTATGTTGTGAGAGAATTAATAATTCATAAAGGGTAGTGTAACATCCCAAAAATTTCAAAACAAAACAAATGAATTTCCCTTTTTCCAAATTTTGGAACCACCAAAAACTTTTATTAAATTTAGTTGGACACATAGTGAGCATGCTTAATTCTTGTGCTATTGCCATGATTCTTGGTTTATTGCTTGAACATGTTACCTTAAACCCTAAACCTCACTCCTCCTTTCACCATCCAAGTTAAATCAAATAAAAAGAAATTAAATAAGAAAAGGGCCTATGTGCCTATGGCTATTTTGGTAAAACTTTTACCTAGGCTTTTCTACCTTGATTAGATGTTTTGAAAACATCAAGAAACCCAATCTAGTACTTCCCCAATCAAAACCAAGGTGAAAAAAAACATTTAAAAATAAAATCAACATATGCATAGAAGCATATGTGGCACCTAGCCATTTTATCAAATCTTTTACTATGCACTCCTACCTTGCCCAAATAGTGTGAAACCATCTCTAAACCTAATCCCACACTAAATGGACCCTAAACCATGCCCAAGTAAAACAAGGGGAACAAAATAGAAGATTAAGAAAAATTGGAATATCACCTCTTATGTGTTTATGTCCATTTTTGCAAATCTTTGAGCAAGACCTTTTGGAATGGTTTCAATGGTTTGTAAATGTACCTAAACTCATAAGAATCACTTTGGAGTCAAGGAAAATCAAATCAAATAGAGAGAGTTAAACTAGTGAGAAAATGCCATTTTTACTCTCATACACTTTTAGTCAAACTACCAAAGTGGCCCTCGCATTTCATCTTCAACATGTTGAACATGTATATGAAATTAATTTATGGTTTCAGAGATATTAGAAGTATGGAACTATAAATTACATTGTTTTATGACTACACAAAATGATTTGTTTAGTAAAATAGTAACCATATGAAAAATTGTTAGACCAAATTTAAGTTGTTGAACAATATTTAATGCACGATTTACTAAAACTCTAACTCACCTTTTTTTATTTCATATTTAGTGCTATTCGTATTTGTCATTTCCTTCCTGTTGTCCACGCCTCTTCATACAGGGCATCGACGGTCTTAATTACATGTATTTATTTTATCATGTCAGATGACTATATCGACTCACATTGGTCATAATTTTGAAAATGCTAATTAGTCACAAATTCACTACATATCATCACACAATTAATCTCTAATGTTGTCACGAAATTCTGCCCAACCTATCATCACCACTCCTCGGTAGCATCATTCATTATGCCACAATTCGATAGGACTATTGGAACATTTTTACATGACTTATGTTCTATGATCCAGAATGGGCTCGGCTAACTGTCTTTATGACGTCCAATCCACTGAGAGTTGTGTAAACCAAAAACTAAGGGAGACCAAATATTTATTGATACCTTCTCGATCTAAACTATATTAAACAGACGGGCTTGTTCTCCGTTCGATTTTATTCACTGGACTCGGCCGGCTAATTATCTCCATAAGTTCAGCTAATTATCTCCATGTTCAGTACCTCATGATAGTCGTGTAAACCAAAAACTACAGGAATTGTAGGTATCTTTATATGTTTTGCGAAAAATCGGTCATCTCTCATTCAAAGCTAGGGGCCTCACGCTTGTTGTTGCGTTGCTCGTCTCATGGATAATGCCGACAAAGTGGTGGGGCCACCTGCTCGACATCACAGCAGCGCGCGGCTTCCTTCGAATGGACGAATGGATGTATTCGACCATGTGGTGGTCTAGCTTTATGCTAGGCGCGGAGACATCAAAGGGAAAACGGGAACATAATGACAGTTTCGGGAGAGTAGCGACTAACTCGTACCTGAAATTGCTACTGCCTAGTTTTGCGATGAAAAATTGAGAAAAAATTACATCCTAAATATTGAAACAAATGAAGTATTAAATAGAATAATTAATATCCAACAAATACAATTTTATTTTTTTGAGAAAAAATTACGTCTTAAATATTGGAACGGAGGGAGTATTAAATAAAATAATTAATATCCAATAAATACAATTTTCTTTATTTCTATTGAGCAGCGAGCCTAGAGATATTATACGTTTTGTATTCTCATGATTTTTTTTCAAGACTCCTTCCTTTTCATGTCTTACATGGAACGTGATTGCTCTTCCTTTTTTAATACATATGCTTCTTAAAGAGTCCTTCCTTTTCACGTCTTACATGGAACGTGATTGCTCTTCCTTTTTTAATACATATGCTTCTTATTTAACATGTCAAATATGGTTACACGATTACGTACGTATTAGTGTCTCGCTAAATCATATCCGTAAATTATAGATCTAACATGTATTATAATTTTGATGATGTAGATTAACGTGGTCTATTTATTTTAGACCTCTGTATTATGCTTTTAGTATATAAAATTGTGAAAAAACTACATCTTAAATATTGGAACAAATGAAGTATTAAATAGAATAATTAATATCTAACAAATACAATTTTATTTTTTTGAGAAAAATTACGTTTTAAATATGGGAACGATGGGAGTAATAAATAAAAAAATTAATATCCAATAAATACAATTTTCTTTAGTTTTATTGAACAGCGAGCCCTAGAGATATATGTTTTGCATTCTCATATTTTTTTTCAAGACTCCTTCCTTTTCACGTCGTACATGTAACGTGATTGCTCTTCCTTTTTGAATACATATGCTTCTTAAAGAGTCCTTCCTTTTCACGTCACGTCTTACATGGAGCGTGATTGCTCTTCCTTTTCTAATACATATGTTTCTTATTTAACGTGTCAAATATGGTTACACGATTACGTACGTATTAGTGTCTCGCTAAATCATATCCATAAATTATAGATCTAACATGTATTATAATTTTGATGATGTGGATTAACGTGGTGTCTTTATTTTAGACCTCTGTATTTTGCTTTTAGTATATAATAGATAGATATGCAAATCTTTAATCAAGGCCACTTTGGCTTGTGCCATTGTTTGTAAAACACTTATATATCAATTACAAACCCAAATGCATCAAAGAAACCAGAATCAAATCAAAGAAAATTGCAAATGCAACTTACATATGATAATGGTCATATCGCCGCTTTATAAAATCTTCACCACTTTACCCCCCCTGGTTTTGACTTTTCTTAAACCAACCTTGACCAACTCTTTCCATGTCATCCAAGACCATGTTAAGGTGAACAACTTTTATGTTGACCACTAGTGCTGACTTTGACCAGGTTGACCAGAATAGAGTTGACAAGATGTGACTTTGAAACAAAGTGAAGATGACCACATTTTTGAAACTTTGCAAATCAACTCCAAAATGAATACCACCACCACCATTCTATCACATTAATTTTATGTTTGAGACTCACCAAAAAGATTTCCAAAATTCCACAAAAATGTTCATGCGGCCATTTCGTCGAGCAGTTGGCAGGCATCTTTCCAGAATTGAGTTACACTCAATTACACACTAGATTCTTGCCTAAACCCTCTTTATCTTGTGATCATGAGGCTCTTCTGCAGCCCCTGCATCAAGCCCAGTACTTGCCTTGGTCGATTAAAGCGTGGAGAGGGCAGAACTTTGGCATGCCGTGTACCATGCCGGCCTCAAAGCACTTGATCTCTCTGGCCTCCCTCTCTCAGTAAAACTTTGTCCAGGAGCATCTACTCATCACCAGGAACCTCACCATGCACGGCCCTAGCTCACCAAGGCACGGCATTGGCCAGGCGACGCGCGCCCAGCACCATGCCAGGGCATGCCAGGCACGCGGTGAGCGTGCTCTGGGACGCGCCAGAGCATCTTGCGCCCGATCGCCCTCGTCCCCCTGCACCCCTATGACTGCGACGAGCACCACCCAATCCAATCCCATATTGTCGGGGGCAATATACTGCTATATGTGATTGCCACATCTGGGTCAATGACGACATATTGAAATAATATGCAAATATTTTGCAAAAGAATACTAAATCCCTAACCTGAAAGAACATATATTTAGAACACAAGAGAATAAACCATGTTTCATTTTGTATATAATTGGTATAATAACCACAAGACTGATATTCTAAGGATATTCAACTTATTATTCGTTGATGATACGAATCATATTGATCAAATATCTAATGAGGAGGTATTTATTGTAGATAGTAATTATTCTGTGTCTAATAAGGGAGATGAATTAGATGGCTCAGAATTCGAGAGAGAATCGACTTCTAGTGACAAAGAAAAACCTCTTTATAGAATTCGTAAAGAGGATTTGATAGCAATAGGCATCGTAGGATCGGGGTTTTGCACCCTCACCTCTACCGCGTAGACATGCTCGAATGCCTGCGGCCGCCTCGTCACCATCGTCCTCGTCGGAAACGTATCGCGGGTACTGCCGCACTCGATACACACTTCCGATCGATCCCTTCACCTTTTCTCTGCGCCAGCTACACCTTGAGCATCGCCAGGATGATGCCTACACATAGCCGTCCTCTCCTTGCCCCTTCGAGCACCGGAGAAGCCATGCCGTCGACGCTCTTTCACAGCACCCACGGCACCACCTTGGCTCTATAAATAGAGCGATCCCGAGCACGAATTCTTCATAGCAACTCACTCTCCTCCCATCCTTGCTTCTACTCAACAAGTTAATTAGACACCACCTCACCGGAGCAGCAGCAATTTCAAGCCGAAGTCCGCCGGAGCCCTGAGATCCTCGCCGCCGATTGACGCCTCCCCAAGCTCCGCCACTGTACCAAGAGCTTCTTCACCCTCGCCAACGTCGCCTTGTACCTCGCCATCGACCGCCGGCGGCCTGGTACGCTCTCCGACCCCCTAGACTCGCCGCCAGATCCTCGGCATCCCGCCGGAGAAGACGACGGTTGTGAGCCGTTGATCTGCGTTCTAATCCTACGCCCCACAATAGCTCATACCGATTCGGCTGTTAAACGTCGCTGACGGGTGGCCCCCACCTCGTCAGGCGGCCCACTCGCACCAGATGCTTGTTGGTCTGCGCTGTATTGTTTATTTTCGTTTCGGCCCATTTTCGTTTCCCGCGCGGCCCAAAATTTCAAACTTCGTTTAATTAGTTTTAGCTGAATTCAAATACTGGTGCCCACTTTAAATTTGAATAACTTTCAAACTACGGCACCAAATTCAGCAAACTGCATATCTCTGGAAAGCCCATGAAATTATCTACACTTTGCCACTGGTCTCAACCTCATAGCTTTTGTAGATTTTGAATAGCAAAAATTACAAATCATATACTTTTCAGTTTTCAAATAAATATAGAAAATCAACCAATTTGAGTTTTGATGTGAATCCAATTGCTATAATTCACGTTTCACAAACTCTAATTTACTACGTAAAAATATAGTATAGGTTCTGTACATGATCATGGGCTAGAAGCAAATTATTGGCTATGTAGTCAATACTAGTCCATTTAAACCATTTCAAATTTTAGGAATTTAAATCTATGAGGTGTAGCACCTCATTTAAATCATTTTCTCAAGTGTATGAAGTAATGTGATGATCTCTATTTTGCTTAGGCTCATACTTGCTCAATTGTGGAATTTAAATCAATATAGTATTTACAATCAACATGGTTATTTAAATCACATGAGATGATGTATCTCATTTAAATCATTTTTCTCAAATGATAAATGTGAAGTGTTGACCTTGGTCAACATGTGATCATACATGATTATTTGAGAAGATTAAATCTTCAGAAGATTCAATGAGAGGAAATTATTTCTCCAAAGAACTACATAGAAACCCTAATTCCAATTTCAATGAGAGGAAATTATTTTTCCTAATACTAAGTAAGAAACCCTAGCATAATTGGTGAACAAATGTTAAGTAGTGATGCTAGATCATTTGTGGGAGCCAATAAGGCTAATTAAGTTTACTTAAGTGTTGTTTGGTGATTGTATCCTCGTATTCGTTTATAGACGCTAGTACCGGAGGCTATCAAGAGGAAGAGGTCTTCTACCAAGAGGAAGAGCCAGAAAACTTTGATCACCACACCAATCAAGGCAAACTATTACCAATGCAAGCTAGACTAATGCAAGCTATTTTGGTTGCAAGCTTATATTTTTGCAAAGTGCAAAGCTCTACAAGAGCAAGGCACCACTACATATTACTTTATGATCCTATCCCAAGTTTTTACTTTACAAGCTTTATTGGATTTTATTTATCAAAGTTACTTTTTGGATTTATGATTCTCTTGGTTTAGCTATGAAGTAGTACAAGGGCATCACCCTTAGATTAGCAAGCTCCAAGATGCTTAGCACCCCTCATAACTAGTTGCTAGTGCTCAATATTAAAAAGTGACTATTCTAGTTGGGAACTTATGAATTGAAATGACTTTGAAAACCTTGGAATGATGAGTCATTCTATTGAAAGATTTTTGAAGGTGAATATGACTGGTGAATGACTTGGTGAATTTTACCAAAACTGATGGTTGGGTTCGGATGCGATACCATTCCAATTTTACAAGTACTCCCACAATACCTGAATCTGGGTAAGGCTTAGCTGGAAACTTATGTATTTTAGTATGGGTTCCCTCTGAACAAGCGTCATAGGGGTTATGCCGAGGCTGCCTCCATTGAATGTGAAATGACGTGAAATGAGGTGAATGTACTACCCAAGCCCTGTGCAGTTCCCGGGTTGACGGTTTGTTTTCACCGGGAGGCCAAGCTCATGGGAGAGGTGCCTATACTAGAGTATGTAAATGAAAGGTTAGGATTGGTAGTTCGCGTACTGCGTACAATAAATCAGGGCCAGTTACCCCTGACGAACTATTGCAATTATTGTGGCACAAGTGTACAACCTCTGCAGGGTTTAACCTATTCGAATAGCCGCGTCCGCGGTCATGGACAGTAGGAAAGGCCATACTGTTCCGTCATCAGAACTTTTCGAAAAATATGAATGGTGACTTGTGATTTGAATTGAAAGGTGACGTTGACTTTGAATCACAACTGAGTTGTGGGAATGACACAAATGTTCCCACTTGAGTTAGGCAAATGAAGAAGCTTTGATTATTAAAGAGTTTATGAAATAAAACTGGCTTTAGGCAAATGAAACTAGAGCTTAGAACCCCCTTACTATAGTTGATAGTGTTTACCTTAGTATTAGTTCGCGAGTACTTTAAAGTACTCATGGCTGTGTCCCTGGCTATTCAAATGGCCAGACTATGAAGAAGAGTACCAGAACCCGGAAGAAGGACAGCAGGACGTCTACGACAACTAGGATCACTCCCGACGTCGGCAGTTGCTCGTGGAATAGATGGACTACTACTACGCTATTTCGCTTCCGCTATGTGTTATGTAATGGATCAATAGAACTGCTATTATTGTAATGATACTGGATCATGTGATCCTTTATTTGTAAGACGATTATGTGTTGTAATGAATAATGTGTTGTGATATCAATCTATTATGTCTCGCAAAAACAATATTCCTGGGATTGCGAGGAATGGCATAATAGGCATCTGGACTTAAAAATCCGGGTGTTGACAAGTTGGTATCAGAGCCATTGTTGACCTTAGGAGACCCTAGTTAGAATGGACGTTTGAAAAACTTAGTTTCAAAACCAATGAAGTGAATATCTGTGAAAATGTATTTCTCACTCTTACCCTTGAGATCTTTTTCAAATGTGAAATTCATGCCCTACTTTTTCTTGTATTTCTACATAAAAGTTTTCACACTAGATCACTTCTCTAACTTACTTATCCTAATTTCTCACATATGGAGTACCAATGTGAGTCCTATCAGCTTGGTCACGGAGGAAACCTCATGTTCGAGAAGGATTTGAAACAACTGGTTGAGTATTTAGGACGCCTGTATCCCGAATTCTTCGGAATACCCCTCAACAATCCATCGGGAGGACAACCTCGGTGGGAAGTTACTACAAATCCGAGAGGAAAGCTTGGAGCCCCAACATGGGAAACCATCTGGTTTTCTGTAACGGGAAGCACTTGGAAGGAAGGACTAGTCAGAGCGATGCAAGAAGCAATTGCCCGTCTGTGCGGACAAAATATAAACAAGCTCGAGAATACCGCGCTTCATTTACTACCCAGGACATGACCCAATGGGAAGACCAGTAATCATGCCCCCGCACCCGGAGATGAACCACTATGTTGCCTACCTCGACTACATGTTGTACAAGACCCGCAAGGAGTTGGACAACGCCCTCGCCTTTCGCCAAGCACATTACCCGTTAAGATGAAGAATCCCCCCCTGAAGAGTAGTTTCATTTAAAGCACTTTCGTATGTGTGAGTTGCATCAGGATCCCCTTGTATCGTAGAACGAATGAATGGTTCTTCAAACCACCGGTGTGTTAGCTTTGTAATGTATGATGCTTGGTATGAATGAAAAAGTGTTGTTGGTTTTTACCCCTGCAACACTGCTCAAATTTTCAAGTTATGAACTTTTTTAAAACTTTAACAAAACAAACCATAGAAATTTCCCTCTTATCTTATCATCTACCTCAATGTTCAGATGGCCCCACCAACCCGCAACACCACCCAGGATGCCATGATGTAACTGCTGCAGACGATGATGGCAGACTCAGAAGTCGAAAGAGTTGAACACCAAGCCAAGATTGCTGCACTGCAACAGATAGCTCAGAACAATCAAGGCGATGGAAACCACGATCACCCTGGATCGAAGCTGAAGAACTTTCAGAACACCAACCCTCCAATGTTCAACAAGACTGAAGAGCCCCTTGATGCTGATGACTGGCTCCAGACCATGGAGAACAACCTCGAAGTTGCGGGAGTAGAAGCCGCAGAAAAAGTACTGTTTGCCACCCACTACCTGTCAGGACCTGCCAGAGCCTAGTGGACAAGTGCCTGTGCAATGAATGCGGGACAAATGATGACTTGGGAAGAATTAAAGCTGAAGTTTAGCAAATACCATGTGCCCCAAGGACTGATCAAGAAGATGAGAGACGAGTTCCGTGAACTCAAACAGGGAAGGATGTCCGTGGTGGAATACCGTGACAGGTTTCTCACTCTGTCAAGGTACGCCCCGGATGAGACCGACACCAACGAGAAAAGGAACGAGAGATTTCTGAACGGACTGCACGATGAGATGCAAACTGTGTTGGTGAACATTCCGTTCGCTGACTTGGAAGCCCTCGTAGACTCAGCCATACAGATGGAAGGAAAGCTGCATCAGGCCAATGGGAACCGCAAGCGCAGAATGATGAACCAGAATGGTGTAGGGATTCGTTGCATAGAAAACAAAAAATTTCCTACCGCGAGAACGCAATCCAAGCCAAGATGCAATATAGAAGACAGTAGCAACGAGGGGATGATCGAGACTCGCCCTTGAAGATTTCCAAAGCCTACAAGATGAGGCTCTTGTTGCCGCGGTAGACGTTCACTTGCCGCTTGCAAAAGCGCGTAGAAGATCTTGATCACGGTGCCACGATCGGGCAGCACCTCCGTACTCGGTCACACGTTCGGTGTTGATGAAGACGACGTCCACCTCCCCGTTCCAGCGGGCAGCGGAAGTAGTAGCTCCTCCTTGAATCCGGCAGCATGACGGCGTGGTGGCGGTGGCGATGGAGATCTCCGGCGGAGCTTCGCTAAGCGTTGCGGGATAGGAGGAGGAGTGGGGCGGCTAGGGTTTGGGGAGAGGGGGTGGCCGGCTACCTTGGGGTGCGGCCAAGGTGGTGGTGTTGTGGTATCTGGCCCCCTCCCCTTGGCCCCTCATTATATAGGTGGAAGCCCCAAGTGTTGGACTACAAGTCTTCGAATAAGACCCCAACCCAAAACCTTCCATGTAGTAGGGAAACCTACCCTAGGTGGGAATCCCACTTGGGGTGGGATTCCCCCCTTTCATGTGGGGGGGGTGGCCGGCCACCTTGGTGGAGTCCAAGGTGGACTCCCCCCTCTAGGGTTGGCCGGCCATGGGGAGGTGGAGTCCCTCCGGGACTCCTCCTTCCTTAGTGATTTCTTCTGGACTTTTCTAGAACCTTCTAGAACCTTCCGTAGAATCTTCCGGATCATTTTAAATCTTATAAAATGACTTCCTATATATGAATCTTATCATAAACAACAAAGAGTCCCTAGTATGCCTCTTAACTAGCTTGTTGATTAATGGATGATTAGTTTCATAATCATGAACATTGGATGTTATTAATAACAAGGTTATATCATTATATGAATGATGTAATGGACACACCCAATTAAGCGTAGCATAAGATCACGTCATTAAGTTATTAATAACAAGGTTATATCACGTCTTGATCTATCTCTATAAATCTTGATGCCTAATATATACGATGCTTCACCAAGGTCTTTCATTGAAAAACTATTATTCAAATAACCTTTTACACTACTTAATAGTTCTATATCATTCCCAATCAATAATATGTCATCTACATATAATATCAGGAATGCTACAGAGCTCCCACTCACTTTCTTGTAAATACAGGCCTCTCCATGACACTGTATAAAACCGAAGTCTTTGATCACCTTATCAAAGCGTCGGTTCCAACTTCTTGATGCTTGCTTCAGTCCATAGATTGAACGCTGAAGTTTGCATACTTTGTCAGCATTTTTAGGATGGACAAAACCTTAGGGTTGTACCATATACAACTCTTCCTCAATGTCTCCATTAAGGAATGTCGTTTTGACATCCATCTGCCAAATCTCATAATCGAAAAATGCAGCTATTGCTAACAAAATCCTCACAGATTTTAGCTTCGCTACAGGTGAGAAAGTCTCATCGTAGTCAATTCCTTGAATTTGTCGGAAACCCTTTGCGACAAGTCGAGCTTTATAGACGGTAATATTACCATCATCATCTGTTTTTCTCTTGAAGATCCATTTATTCTCGACAGCCTTGCTTCTATCAGGTAAGTCTACCAAAGTCCATACTTTGTTATCATACATGGATCCCATTTCGGATTTCATGGCTTCTTGCCATTTGTTGGAATCTGGGCTCATCATCGCTTCTTCATACGTCGCAGGGTCCTCATCATTGTTATCCACAATCATGACATTTAGACAAAGATCATACCAATCAGGATTGGCACGTTCCCTTGTCGATCTGCGACGTTCAGTAGTTTCCTCGTTCGAAGTTTCATGATCATTATCATTAGCTTCCTCTGTTACCAGTGTAGGCGGTACAGGAACAGCTTCCGATACTGCGCTACTCTGATCAACGAGTAAAGATTCATCAATCTCATCGAGTTCTACTTTTCTTCCAGTCAATTCTTTAGTGAGAAATTCTTTCTCAAGAAAGGTTTCGTTCTTAGCAACAAAGATTTTGCCTTCGGATCTGTGATAGAAAGTGTACCCTATAGTTTCCTTAGGGTATCCTATGAAGACGCATTTCTCCGCTTTGGGTTCTAGCTTGTCCGGTTGTAACTTATTTACATAGGCTTCGCAACCCCAAACTTTAAGGAACGACATCTTATTAGGTTTCTTATTAAACCATAATTCATATGGTGTCATTTCTACGGATTTTGATGGTGCTCTATTTAAAGTGAATGTGGCTGTCTCTAATGCATAACTCCAAAATGATAACGGCAAATCAGTAAGAGACATCATAGAACGAACCATATCTAAGAGAGTTCGATTACGACGTTCGGACACACCATTTTGTTGTGGTGTTCCCGGCGGTGTCAATTTTGAAAGTATTCCGCATTTCTTTAAATGCATTCCAAACTCATAACTCAGATATTGTTGACCACCAAAACCCACCGGCGAGTAGCGACGGGCAACACGTAGAGCCGGGAGGCTCCCAAAACTGCGGTGGGCCCTGGTCCCTCGAGCGACGGCCCGCAATGCTCCGGCACGCACGTCCGATGCTGGTGCAAGGGCGTGCCACCTGACCTATACCTGGTCAGGAAGGTGATGGATTGCTTCGCTTAGTTTCCTGCATGGCATACACGTAAACATTAAATACGAGCCTCGATCGGCTCTCAGGTTGTCTCGTGAATCGGCTCAAGGAGCCGATCCACCCATGATTCGTACGAGATCTACGATAACATGGTGGTCCTGCTTGATCAATATTGAGTTAAAACGACCTACAACGATTTAGGGTTTTCACCACATAATCGGAACATCCTACACGTGATTGAGCCTGGCAGACACGAAAGATGATAATAAACCAACCCTAGACAAGGCCTAAAAACCAACATAGAGTTGATTCCCGGAACATCTTCTCTAGGGATAGCAAACTACACCCTACGTGCTACTGGATCCTTCAACCCGTTTGCAAAGCCTAACTATGTAGATATTAAACTAATCCTTGAAGAACAAGGAGCAATCATAACGGATCGGATCTACTAAACAAGGATCAAGCAAGGTGCTGCCCTTACACCTAAGATAGGTGTAAAGGCAGCTAGATGTCTAAGGGTAGCATAGATAAAAGCATATATCATGGTAAAACAATGCTAACCCTAACACATCTACGATAACTACGTTGCTCGCCATCAACAAGGCTTCAACACGAGCAACGCATGAAAAACGAATAAACGTATACTGCCTAGATCGCAAGATGCGATCTAGGCAGCATGGTGCTTACCCGGAAGAAACCCTCGAAACAAGGGGTGGCGATGCGCCTAGATTGGTTTGTTGTGAACGTGATCGTCCTCCTTCTCAATAACCCTAGATACATATTTATAGTCCGTAGACTTTCTAACGTGGGAATAATCCCAACCGTTTATGAGCCAAATTCTACCTTTTAATCCTAACCGACACGTATCCTACTATATTTACAGATACACGGGAAAACTAGCCCAAACTTATTGTACAAGGCCGGTTCATGTATATCTTCCGTGTATATTCTCCAAGCCCATCTTAATCACGGCCCACCTCCGATCCGGTTAAATTCGGTGATAACACATGCCCCCCTGGTTTTGGTAATGATAATTACAAAACCACTCGCTTTTCTTCGTCGGGTCATGTTGTGGCAGAGCGAGAACCGTCGCGAGTATCCTTCATCATGATGCCTTGCCTTCTCAACTTCTCCGCGTGATCTGGCAGTTCTCTTTTTTTCCCTTTTGGCACCACTTCCTCGGGAACTGCTGTGGCATTAAACCTCCACTATATCCCCTTTTATTTAACCGCGCCAAACAGTTCGCCTATTCATCCCTTTACTCTGTTATAGCCATCGGCACCAAAAAATCCCCATCTCCTGTAGCAATGTCTTCCTCTTCTTCCTCCTCCACCTCGTCGGATCTTTCCTCCCAATCCTTCTCTTCCTCATCCTCCTCCTCCCGCGAACCCACGCCGGAGTGGGTTCTGACCGCGGCGCACAACCAGCGCGCCCCAGAAGAATGGGACCAGGAGGAGCACAACTCCTCCGTCTGGTCTGAGGACGACAAGTCCTTGACCAGCGGAGACGATGACCTCCAGTTCCTCGCCGATGGGGAACTGGAAGCGGAGAGCGAGGACGACTCGTTCTCCTGGGACGACTACACTTCCTCCGAGGAAGAGGAAGAAGATGAGGACGACGACTCCCTCGAAGACTACCCGCCGGCGAAGCGCTTCCGCGCCGGATCAGATGATGATGACGACGACGACGACGACGACGAGGAGGAGGAGGCTCCCAATGAGGGCTACGGGAGCAGCGACGAGGAGCCCACCGGCAGCAGCGCCGACGACAGCTCTGACGGCGACGACGAGGGCAGCGACGGCCCGTAGAGTAGCATCTACTAGTATAGGTCTAGTAGTAGTAACAGATTGGTCAATAGACATTTCGTTTGTTCTTCCTCACTTGAGCAATCGGCTCTTTCTTTATAAGAAATCCCCTCTATTAATGAAGAAAATATTCCTCTGTTAATTTTGCTTTCTCGTCACATTTGCCGATTGCCAAAAGAAGTCAACGCGCAAAGAGCCGATCGCAGGGCATCGGCTTTTACCATAAAACGCGATTTAAGGCCAAATCAGTTGCCTATTCACACGGTCAAACAGGTCCAATCCATGTCCACGCCATTCTCAAATCTCAAACGTACAGATTCAACTCCTCAGCAAATCCAATGGGAGAATCATCCCAAATGCCACGGTCTCTGGCCTGAAACTGATCTGTGAACCTGCTCAATTGAGCTTGTTCCTCTAGAGTCGATGGCTATGCATCGGCTTTTTTCATTATTCTGAAGTCGATGTCCGTGCACCGGCTGTACTGGTATCCATATTTCTGAAGTCGATGTCTGCGCATCGGCTGTGATTTGTATATAATTTTTTTTTACTGGACGATTTTATGCATCGGCCCCCATATTTCACTGTTCGTCATCCCACATGCTTGGGAAATATTTCTTGAGATGTTGACCATTGACAGCTACTGAGAATTTAACACCGTTCAGCTGCTCAAGCATGTATGCATTACCCTTCAAAACCTGGTCGATTCTGTACGGGCCGTGCCAATTAGGAGACCATTTGCCATATGCTTTATCCTTAGTTCCTAATGGCAACACGGCTTCCCATACTAGATCACCAACCTGAAACTCCTTTGGTCTCACCTTCTTATTGTATGCGCGAGCTACCTTGGCTTTGTTCTCTTTAATCTTCTCCAACGACCAAAGTCTAAGTTCCGTTGCATCCTCAATAGTATCACTCATCAGGGCTGCATATTCTTCAGCTGTTAGATCATTCTGAAACGTAACACGTCTCGATCCAGCCGTAATTTCCCAAGGCAATACGGCTTCCTGCCCATAGACCAGCTGGTATGGCGAAGTTTTTATAGCTCCATGGCATGACATGCGATAGGCCCATAATGCTTCCGACAATACCTCATGCCAACCCCTAGGGTTCTCGTCAATTTTCCTCTTAATCAGCTTGATAAGGCTCTGGTTGGACGCTTCAGCTTGCCCATTGGCTTGAGCATAGTATGGAGATGATCGGATCAGCTTAATTCCCATATCGTCGCAGAACTTTCTGAATTCTTTAGAAGTGAAGACCGAACCTCCATCGGTCGTGATGGTTTGGGGAATCCCGAATCTATGAATAACGTGTTCTTTCACAAATTTGATAACATCTTCCGATTTTACCTTCTTCATAGGGACGGCCTCCACCCATTTAGTGAAGTAATCTGTAATGGCCAAAATCCACTCGTGGCCTTTGCTCGACGCAGGATGGATTTTGCCGATCATATCCATGCCCCAACCTCGAAATGGCCAAGGCTTGATGATGGGGTTCATTGCTGATGCGGGTACCATCTGAATCTTCCCGAACATATGACACACTTGGCATCCTTTGTAGTATTTGAAACAGTCCTCAAGCATGGTGGGCCAATAAAACCCTGATCGCCTGATCAGCCACTTCATCTTATGAGCCGATTGGTGAGTTCCACAGGCTCCTTCGTGCACCTCGTGTAAGAGCCGATTAGACTCGGTTGGTCCCAGGCATTTGAGTAGTAACCCTTCCAACGTCCTGTAGAACATGTCATCTCCTATAAGGACATATTTCATGGCCTTGTACCTTATCCGTTTAGGTGCCCCCGAGCCGGATCCTTCAAGTAATTGAAGATATCGGCTCTCCGATCATCCTGTTCCAGGAACTGCACCTGAACTTCTGACCCGTCTGGTATGTCTTTGTAGCCTGACGCCATCTGTGCGAGATCGTTGGCCTCGGTATTTTGAGATCTTGGGACCCAATTGAAGTTGATGTACCGAAATTGTGTCATCAGCTCACGACATTCCATCCATAATGGGAAGAGTGACTCACTTTCGCACTTGTATTCGTCCGTGAGCTGTGAAATCACCAACTTAGAGTCTCCAAAAAGTTCCACCGCTTCTGCCCCAGCTTCCAAAAGCAACTCCATTCCCTTGCGTATTGCCTCATACTCAACGACATTGTTGGTGAAAGGGGTAGATAGCCTGATGGAGAAGGAATATGTTGCCCCCCGAGGCGACATGAGCAGAATGCCGATGCCACAACCATCGTCACAAGCCGATCCATCGAAGAACATAGCCCATGCACGTACAGATAGTGCTGCTATATTAGTATTGATTCGTTCAGCTATAAGATCGGCCAACACTTGTCCCTTGACTGCTTTCGCAGGCTGATACCGGAGATCAAACTCCGATATCGCAAACATCCACTTACCAAGTCGGCCTTTCAAAACAGGAGCCGACAGCATGTGCTTGACAACGTCTGACTTGCATATGATGATAATTTCTGCCGTCAGAAAGATGTGACGAAGCTTGGTGCAAGTGAAGAATAGGCAGAGGCATAACTTCTCGACCTCAGGATACCTTGTCTCTGCATCCAACATCCTTCTGCTGAGGTAGAAAGCGACCTTTTCAACACCCTCGTAGAGTTGCACCACCACTGAAGCGATGGACGTGTCAGCTACTGATAAGTAGATATATAACGTCATGTCTTGCTGAGGTGGAACTAGTACAGGCGGCGTTGTTAGATACCGCTTAATCTCGTCAAACGCTCGCTGCTGTTCTGCCCCCCAGTGAAACTCGTCATCAGATTTAATCTTCACCAATGCCATGAACGGCTCAATTCGTCCTGACAGATTAGAGATGAACCGTCGGACGAAGTTGATCTTGCCGATAAGACATTGGAGTTCCTTCTTCGTGGTAGGTGGCTGCATGTTACGTACTGCCTCCTGACTCTTCAGGCCGATCTCAATTCCTCGTTCATGAACCAAAAAACCTAGGAACTGACCGGCCGTCACACCAAAGGCACACTTCTTTGGATTCATTCTCAGCCCGAATTTTCTAGTTCGGTCTAGGATGCGTCGCAAATCATCCAAGTGTCCTTCTATGGAGACAGACTTGACCACCACGTCATCGATATAAATTTCCACCAACTTGCCGATCAGATCATGAAAAATGTAATTCATGGCTCTTTGGTATGTTGCACCGGCATTCTTCAGCCCAAAAGTCATGACCACATATTCAAACAAGCCCACTGATCCTGGTACTCTGAATGCAGTCTTGTGTATATCTTCTGGAGCCATGAAAATTTGGTTGTAGCCGGCATTGCCATCCATGAAACTTAACACCTTATGGCCAGCAGCTGCATTGATCAATGTTTCTGCCACAGGCATTGGATATTCATCCTTTGGAGTGGCTCTGTTGAGATCTCGAAAATCTATGGCGACATGGCATCGGCCGTCCTTCTTCTCTACAGGTACGATACTGGAAATCCATTCAGCATACTTGCATGGCCTGATGAACCCGGCGGTCAACATTTTCTCGATCTCTTTCTTGACTTCTTCCAGAATTTCGGCCTTCATCTGAGGTGCTCGTTGTTGGAATGGCCGAAATCCCTTCTTGAGAGGGAGCCGATGCTCAATGATGCTCCTGTCTAACCCAGGCATCTCTGTGTAGTCCCATGCAAAACAATCTGGATATTCTTTTAACAGAGCTATCATCTGGCTCCTGAGATGTGGATCTAACTTTTTGCTGATAAAAGCTGGTCGTGGCTTATCCCCAGGACCAATGTCAACCTCTTCTAGCTCATTAGCCGATGTAAACCCGTACCCTAGCTTTCCGTCACCTGTTAGATCGACGCTGAACACAGGCAAATCGTATGGCGCGGATAATATGGGCCGATTGCTGGAATCAGCCCCCATTTTGATTGCATTGCTCAATGAAGGTTTACATCTTGGTCGTGCTTTACTAAGATTACGTGACATGCTTGAGACGAGATCATCACTTTTTATTTTTTGGGGCCGATCGCAGGGATCGGCCTTGCCACGTACGTCCATAGCCTTTGCTCTTGTTATACGGTCAGGCCGGTGGATAAGACCAGTGATGACCCACAAGTATAGGGGATCGCAACAGTCTTCGAGGGAAGTATTACCCAATTTATTGATTCGACACAAGGGGAGACAAAGAATACTTGAAAGCCTTAACAGCGGAGTTGTCAATTCAGCTGCACTGGAAACAGTACTTGCTCGCAAGAGTTTATCGAGTAGTAACAGTTTTATAGCAGTAGCAGTAGTGAAATAACGAGTAGCGAGTAACAAAGACAGCAGTAGTGATTATAGTAAACAGCAGGATTAAAATACCGTAGGCACGGGGACGGATAACGGGCGTTGCATGGATGAGAGAAACTCATGTAACAATCATAGCGGTGGCATTTGCGAGATAATAATAAAACGGTGTCCAAGTACTAATCAATCAATAGGCATGTGTTCCAATTATAGTCGTACGTGCTCGCAATGAGAAACTTGCACAACATCTTCCGTCCTACCAGCCGGTGGCAGCCGGGCCTCAAGGGAAACTACTCGGATATTAAGGTACTCCTTTTAATAGAGTACCGGAGCAAAGCATTAACACTCCGTGAACACATGTGATCCTCACATCACTACCATCCCCTCCGGTTGTCCCGATTTACGTCACTTCGGGGCCATTGGTTCCGGACAGCGACATGTGTATACAACTTGCGGGTAAGATCATAAACAACGAATATCTTCATGAAACAATAACATGTTCAGATCTGAGATCATGGCACTCGGGCCCTAGTGACAAGCATTAAGCATAACAAGTTGCAACAATATCATAAAAGTACCATCTACGGACACTAGGCACTATGCCCTAACAATCTTATGCTATTACATGACCAATCTCATCCAATCCCTACCATCCCCTTCGGCCTACAGCGGGGGAATTACTCACACATGGATGGGGGAAACATGGCTGGTTGATGTAGAGGCGTTGGCGGTGATGGCGGTTATGATCTCCTCCAATTCCCCGTCCCGGCGGAGTGCCAGAACGGAGACTTCTGGCTCCCGCGACGGAGTTTCGCGATGTGGCGGCGTTCTGGAGGGTTTCTGGCGACTTCGACTTCTCCCCGTGCGTTTTTAGGTCGAGGCGAATAAGTAGTCCGAAGGGGGGCGTCGGAGGCCGACCGAGGGGGCCACACTACATGGCCGCGCGGCCCCCCTAGGCCGCGCCGCCATGTAGTGTGGGGCCCTCGGGCCTCCACTTCAATTGCCCTTCTGGCTCCGTCATTATTGTGGGAAAATAGGCCCTTGCGTCAAAATCCCGAGGTTTTTCCTGAAAGTTGGATTTCGCACAAAAACGAGACACCAGAACAGTTCTGCTGAAAACAGCGTTAGTCCGTGTTAGTTGCATCCAAAATACACAAATTAGAGGCAAAACAATAGCAAAAGTGTTCGGGAAGGTAGATACGTTTTGGACGTATCAACTCCCCCCAAGCTTAGCTTATTGCTTGTCCTCAAGCAATTCAGTTAACAACTGAGCGATAAAAGTACTTTCACGAACACATTTGCTCATATGATGTATATATTCTCATGATATGGCTAATACTTGAGCAGTTCATAATAAGGTACATGCAAATAAGATCATCTAAAAGCTATGTCAATCATGAAGAGGCACCAACAATTAATAATAAGCATCAAGAATCATGTACATAAGCAAGATTGCAATGTTCATAAGAGAGTATGATAAAGTGGTATCTCGCTTGCCTGTATTTGATTGGCAAAACATAAATGCCCGGGCACCTTTGAAGTTCATAGAAAGACTAGAAGTAGTGATTGTCAAAGATAAAAGCATCAAAGTTATACCACAATCAATCATATTTTGAGACAAGCATATTATACTAAGAATGACAAGCTGTGCTCTCAAGAAAGTGCTCAAAGAAAGGATGGAGACACAACATAAAAGTAAAAGATTGACCCTTCGCGAGAGGGAAGCAGGGATTAACATGCGCTAGAGCTTTTCATTTGTAAAGCGAGAGTAAAATTATTTTGAGAGGTGTTTGTTGTTGTCAACGAATGGTAATGGGTTCACCAACTACCTCGCCAACCGGACTTTCAAGAGCGGCTCCCATGAATTATTTGCATGTTTATGTGGCACTCCTTCCAACCTTTCTTACACAAACCATGGCTAACCGAATCCTCGGGTGCCCGCCAACAATCTCATACCATGAAGGAGTGCCTTTTTATTTTAGTTTTATTATGATGATGACACTCCCCCAACCTTTGCTTACACAAGCCATGGCTAACCGAATCCTTCGGGTGCCGTCCAACAATCACAAACCATGGAGGAGTGTCTATTTAGGTTAATTAATTCGGGACTGGGAATCCCATTGCCAGCTCTTTTTGCAAAATTATTGGATAAGCGGATGTGCCACTAGTCCATATGAGAGTCCGTCAAAAGTAAATGACAAGGTTGAAAGCTAAACACCACATACTTCCTCATGAGCTATGCAACATTAACACAAATTAAGAAGCATTTTGAAGGTTTTAAAGGTAGCGCATGAGAATTTACTTGGAATGGTTTGAAATGCCATGCATAGGTATTTATGGTGGACACTCGGAATAACTTGGTTTTCATGTGTTTGGAGGCACGAGCAGCGTTCCCGCTCAGTACAAGTGAAGGCTAGCAAAAAGACTAGGGAGCGACAAATCAAGAGAGCAAGAATCGTCATAATCATGCTTGCGGCAAAATAAATTAACCGAGGCATAAAAGTGATACAAGAACTCGAAGCAATGTAAATCATTGAGGCTTAATTGACTCTTGTTCAGTCATATGCATGCGTGAGCATGTGCCAAGTCGATATAAATGAATTATTCAGAGGAGGATACCACAATGCCATACTTACTTATGAATAAAACAATGCAAGCAAACATCCATGACATGCTACTCATATTAATAAATTGGAGCTAATCATGAGAGATCATGAACTACTAGACTTTCTTAAATAACATATACCTCACATGAACCAACTAAGCATGCTCACATGGATGAGTATATGTACAAAAATGAAAACAAATAGAGTTCATACCAGCCTCTCACCACAATCGGATTGTCGTAGATCGTCATTATTGCCTTTTCACTTGTGTAGCTTGGATAATATGAAATGAAAACCACGCTCCAGCCACCGAAGACCATTGAACTCAAGATGAACTTTACAAACCAAAGAAGAACAGCAAATATTTTTGGTGTTTTCGAATTTGAGAACAAGAACAAAAGGAAACAAGCAAACAAAGCAAAATCTTTTTGGGTTTTCTTATAGCAAATTAGCAATAGCAAATAAAGCGAAACAAATGCAAAACCAAGATAAACAAATGATGAAGAGAAACAACAGAAATATTTTTGGTCTTTTTGTGTTTTGGGAAAGAAACAAAGCGAAAGCAAGAAATAGCAAACTAAAAGAAACACAGAAAAGCGAAATGGCAGAAATCTGCCAAAACTTGACAGCAGTACAGAAATCGATTTTTACAAAACTCTTACGTTGCTCAGTTCAAAAAGTGTTCAACTAATGAAAGTTAGATAACAACATGGGGAACATGCACAAAAATTTGCAACTCAAAATAACGTTCTGGCTGGGCACACGAATTTTTACGGTAACAGCCCAGAATCTGTTTTCAGGCAGCACTTCCCCAAATATCATCTTCCTCTCATTAGAAAACCACTCAAAGAGACCAAACAAGTATATACAAGTATCCAGCAATCATAATATGCAAAGAATGAGTGATGCCGGTATACCTCCCCCAAGCTTAGGCTTTTGGCCTAAGTGGAGTTCAATCCCATCGATCCCATGAAGTAGTATCTCCGTAATATGAAGATGGGTCGTATTCCGGGTATGTGCTAGAAGAAGCACCCGGATATGTGACGGTGTGGTCGTAGGAGGTCCCGACGTCCTCGGAGTCATGTTGCTGGTGGAACTCTTGTATCTTCATATGTTCATCCACCTCCTCCTTAGTGCACGACCATGATTGCCTGTCAATACTGAGCAAACCTGGTTGGGGAAGAGGGATTTCCTTCTCCTCCCCGTCAGAAAACAACATTCTATATACCATATTATCTAAAGTAGAGTGATACGTCCAATTTGCATCACTATTTTATATCATAATTTGCTGTTATTCATTGATATATTTCATATTGGGACACAATACTTATGTTATTTCATCTATTTTGCATGTTTCATGATTATTTGGAGATCGAGCACCGGAGCCAAGATTCTGCTGGAAAAAAGCACCGTCGAGATGCAATATTTCGGAAGATCAATTGTGGAAGGAAGTTTTACGTAAACTCCTATTTTTCCGGATGACGAAGGAAGCCGTGAAGGAGGGGCCGAGAGGACCCGGGGTGGGCCCACACCTAGGGCGGCGCGGCCCATGCCCCGGCCGCGCCGCCATGTGGTCCGGGGGCCCACGACCCCTTTCGCCTCCTTTTCTTCGCGAAACCCTTCGTCCCGAAGACCTAAGCTACGAGAGGAATCCTCACGAAGGGTTACAGCCCGCCTCTGCGGGGCGGAGAACACCGGAGAGAAAAGAGCTCTCCGGCGGGCAGGAACTCCGCCGGGAAATTCCTCCCGGAGGGGGAAATCGACGCCATCGTCACCGCCATCGAGCTGGACATCATCTCCATCACCATCATCATCATCTCCACCATCATCACCGCCATCTCCTCCGCAGCACCTCATCACCGCCGTAGCAAT
>NC_061510.1:32805333-32914346 GCF_022539505.1 Lolium rigidum
TCTCGAGTTTAAGGCTGTGGTTAGATTTATCTTAATTACTTTCTTGTAGTTGCGGATGCTTGCAAGGGGTATAATCACAAGTATGTATTAGTCCTAGGAAGGGCGGTACATTAGCACAGGTTCACCCACACAACACTTATCAAAACAATGAAGATTAATCAGCTGTATGTAGCGAAAGCACTAGACTAAAATCCCGTGTGTCCTCGAGAACGTTTGGTCATTATAAGTAAACAAACCGGCTTGTCCTTTGTGCTAAAAAGGATTGGGCCACTCGCTGCAATTGTTACTCTCGCACTTTACATACTCGTACTTTATTCAACTGTTACATCAAAACCCCCGAATACTTGTCCGTGAGCATTTACAGTGAAACCTTCATCGAAACTGCTTGTCAACACCTTCTGCTCCTCGTTGGGATCGACATTCTTACTTATCGAAGATACTACGATACACCCCCTATACTTGTGGGTCATCATAGAGTCAGTTGTAACAAAATGATGACCCTTCATAGCAACAATATCAAGTCTCCTAGGGGCCAATGGCACATCATTAGGATCAATAGGAAGATTAAGAAATGTTAAAACACGCAGTGCAATAGTTCCTCCAAAAATAGGCCCCCTAGTAGACAGGCGGCGAGCAATAAGAGCACCAAGGTGATAGGATGTTTGACCAGTAAGTGCAATGTTCAGGAAAGCAAGATGGTAGCTAGAGATATTACTAGTGTTCTCCCTACCAAGAATGCTAGTAGCAATGTAGTATGCAAAATATTTAATGGCGGGGAGTTGAATGTTCCTTATCTTGCCCCGCTGAATGGTGCGACAATCATCATCGGTAATCCCTCGATAGAGCTCCAACAAGTCCCGAGGGTTGTCATCAATCCTACTTGCTTGTACCTGCGGGGACAATATCCAAAGCAAGACAAAAATCCTTCAACGGCATAGTCACAGTATTACCATAGATCCTGAATGCAACTGTTGGCTCATATTGTTTGTTGTTGAACTGGAAACTCTCGACGAAGGTCTTGGTGAGCAAGTAGTATTGCTCCCTTTCATCGCCCATATAGGTGGTTAACCCTGCCCTGTTGACAAGGGTTAAGAAGTCCTCCAATATTCCTGCATTTCTTAGAAAATCATAGCATGGAAAAGTAGAAGCATTAGGAGGCCCGTTGTCCTCTTCGGGCGCGAAGCTAGGCGCGAGGATGTCTTCGTTGTACGACCGCCTAATTTGGGTGGAGGACCTAGAAGGCCTCCCGGTGCTGGTTGTTCCCTTCTTGAACAACTCTCCAAATTTGAACTTCTTCATTTTCTGAAATTTTCAACAAACAATATAAAACTTGATTTGGTGACATACAATTGAGGGAAACTACCATAGGAACTTGCTCGAGTACTAATCATGCATCAAAACTAATTTCTACCAATTAGAACAAGCATGCAAGCTCACCAAACATGTTACCTACAGCAGCAAAATATTCAAGGTATACTCAACCAAACAAAATTCTACTTGGATGGGTGGAGGAGTCACATACCAAGGAGCAAATGTGCCAAATTTCAGCAGGAAATCTGAGCTGAGCAAAGAGATCGAGAAATCTGGAGTTCTTGAGCAGAAACGCGAGTGAGAGGAAATGTGTTCGAGTTTTTCGGGAGAGAGAAGGTGCTTGGGAGGAAGAGATGGCAAAGTGGGGCAAGGAGGGGCCCACACCACATGGTGGCGCGGCCACCTCCTTGGCCGCGCCGGCTCGTGGTTTGGCGCCCTACGGTGCCCCACAGGTCATCCTCCGGTGCTCCCAGGTGCCTCGTCGAAAAATAGGACCAACGGTATAATTTTCGCGAATTTTTGAAAACTTTGAAAAATGCACATTTTACGGGTATTAAGTTTATTATTACTGGCCAGGAAAATTTTTAAAATCTCAAATCAACTAAGAAACTTTGCAAATTAAAAGTGCTACAGCAACTAAAGCAAGTGGAGAAAGAAAGAGATGTTGTTTACCTCCTCTAAAAGTGCTACAGCAACTAAAGCAACTAAAAGTGCTACAGCAACTAAAGCAACTAAAAGTGCTACAGCAACTAAAGGTATTTGTTAACAAGGTTGATCAAGTCTTGCCACCAAATAAATTTTATATAGCATATGAAGAAATAAACCTCAAATCAATCATGTTACCTTGAATTGTATTGATATGGATCCAATCACAAGAGTTTGATATTCTTCTTTAGGCTCATATATAGGACAATCGATGGTTCCCACTTTGATAGTTCTCACATGAGAGATAGTATTAACTCCGCACGCTTTTTCAATCCTCTTGGGGAAATAAACAGTGTGTTCCTTGTCATCAACATTGAAAGTAACCTTTCCTTTATTGCAATCAATAACAGCCCCTGCGGTGTTAAGAAAAGGTCTCCCAAGAATAATAGACATATTATCATCTTCAGGCATTTCCAACACAACAAAATCGGTTAATATCAAGCGGTTATTAGTAACTTGAACAGGGAACATCCTCACATATACCAACGGGAATAGCAGTAGACTTATCGGCCATTTGCAAAGATATATCGGTAGGTATCAACTTATCTAAGTAAAGTCTCTTATATAGAGAAAAAGGCATAACACTAACACCGGCTCCCAAATCACATAGAGCAGTTTTAACATAATTATTCTTGATAGAACAAGGAATAGTAGGTATACCAGGTCGCCCAACTTCTTTGGAACTTTGCCATTGAAAGAGTAATTAGCAAGCATAGTAGAAATTTCCTCATTGGGGATTTTCCTTTTGTTAGTAACAATATCTTTCATATACTTTGAATAAGGAGGTAATTTAATAGCATCAGTCAAAGGAATTTGCAAGAATAAAGGTTTCATCCAATCACAGAATTTATTATAGTGTTCCTCTTCCTTTGATTTTAGTTTCTTAGCAAGAAAAGGCATTGGCTTTTGCACCCAAGGTTCTCTTTCATTACCATGTTTTTCAGTAACAAAATCTTCTTTAGTATACTTTTTATTTTTAGCATGCTTTTCAGGTTCTTTTTCAACCTCTTCTTTATCAGGAGTATCATTCTTATCATTATCTTCACTATTATCATGTTCATTACCACTTTCGGTTTCAGCATCAGAAATAGAAATACTATTAGGATCATTAGCAGGTTCAGAGGATTCTACAACATTTTTATGTTTCTTCTTCTTTTTCTTAGAATGAGCTCTAGGTTCAATGCGTTGAGAATCTTGTTCAATTCTTTTGGGATGCCCTTCAGGATATAGAGGATCCTGGGTAGAGACACCGCCTCTAGTTGTTACTTCATAAGCATGTTTTTCTTTAGCATTATTTCCTAACAAGTCATTTTGCACTTTAGTGAGTTGATCAATTTGAGTTTGAATCATATGAAAATGTTTAACAAGCATCTTAACATCATTGGAGGTTCTCTCCACAATATCATGCAATTGACTAATAGCTTGAGAATTTTCCATTAGATGATTCTCTACTCTCATATTAAAATTTTCTTGCTTAACAATATAATTATCAAACTCATCTAAGCATTGCGCAGGAGGTTTTGTATACGGAATATCTTCCCTAGTAAAGCGTTGAAGCGAGTTTACCTCAATCATGGATGAAGGGGGAATTATCTCACATATATCTTCTATTGGAGGTAGATTCTTCACATCTTCGATTTAATACCTTTCTCCTTGAGAGACTTCTTGGCTTCCCTCATATCTTCATCATTCAATTTAATTAAACCCCTCTTCTTCACTATTGGCGTTGGAGTTGGTTCAGGCGTATTCCAATCATCATAATTCCGGCTTATTTTAGCCAATAATTCTTCAGCGTCGTCTGGAGTTCTTTTCCTGAAAACACAACCAGCACAACTATCCAAGTATGCCCTAGACTCAATGGTTAGTCCACTATAAAATATATCAAGTAAATCATGCTTTTCTAGATCATGGTCAGGCAAAGCTCTAATAAGAGAGCAAAATCTTGCCCAAGCCTCAGGCAATTTCTCTTCATCTTCCTGATCAAAATTATAAACTCTCTGCAAAGCGGCGTGTTGAGCACTAGCAGGAAAGTATTTCCGAAAGAAAACAACAAGTAATTCTTTTGGACTTTTAATAGAACCAGGTGGCAAACTATTATACCAAGTTTTAGCGTCATCCTTTAATGAAAATGGAAAGATTTTAGCAACAAAGTAAGTACGCTTCTTAACATCATCAGAAAACAAGCTACTCAAAGTAGATAACTCAGTCATGTGTTCAACAGCACTTTCTTTTTCAGTACCACAAAAAGGCGTTTTCTCAACAATGGCTATATGAGATAGATCAAGAGAAAAATCATAATCTTTATCCCTAATGTTTATAGGAGATGTGGCAAATTTAGGATCAGGAGACAGTTTATATCTAACAGTATGTTACGCAAGCAACTTTTTAATTTTTCTTGCATCAGTAGTAGCATTGCATTTTTCAATAAAATCATCATCAAGCTCCACATAATCTTCCTCAAGATCATCACTAAAATAATCAAGTTCGGGTGAACTAACAGGTGTAGTAGCATTAGGAGTTTCGGTATTTTCAATTTGTCTAGATTTAGCAATTGTAGCATCTAGAAAAGATCCCAATGAACCACTATCATCAAGCACAGCAGAAACATTATCAATATTATGAGAGTGTTCAGATTCAGCGGATGTACCCGCATGCGAAGCATGTGGCGGTGAAACAAGTTTATCAATCACGGATGGTGAATCAAGTGTAGCGGAGGTACTCGAATTGTACCTTTTCTTGTAGTGGATGGTAATATGGCGATCTTAGTATCGCGAGGTTTACCCATGATGGAGAATTTGCAGCGAACAATATTAATCCAAGTGAACTTCCAAATAAAGCTATGTTCCCCGGCAACGGCGCCAGAAAATTGTCTTGATGACCCACAAGTATAGGGGATCGCAACAGTCTTCGAGGGAAGTATTACCCAATTTATTGATTCGACACAAGGGGAGACAAAGAATACTTGAAAGCCTTAACAGCGGAGTTGTCAATTCAGTTGCACCTGGAAACAGACTTGCTCGCAAGAGTTTATCGATAGTAACAGTTTTATAGCGATAGCGAGTAGTGAAATAACGGTAGCGAGTAACAAAGACAGCAGTAGTGATTATAGTAAACAGCGAGGATTAAAATACTGTAGGCACGGGGACGGATAACGGGCGTTGCATGGATGAGAGAAACTCATGTAACAATCATAGCAGGGCATTTGCGGATAATAATAAAACGGTGTCCAAGTACTAATCAATCAATAGGCATGTGTTCCAATTATAGTCGTACGTGCTCGCAATGAGAAACTTGCACAACATCTTCTGTCCTACCAGCCGGTGGCGGCCGGGCCTCAAGGGAAACTACTCTGGATATTAAGGTACTCCTTTTAATAGAGTACCGGAGCAAAGCATTAACACTCCGTGAACACATGTGATCCTCACATCACTACCATCCCCTCCGGTTGTCCCGATTTCTGTCACTTCGGGGCCATTGGTTCCGGACAGCGACATGTGTATACAACTTGCAGGTAAGATCATAAACAACGAATATCTTCATGAAACAATAACATGTTCAGATCTGAGATCATGGCACTCGGGCCCTAGTGACAAGCATTAAGCATAACAAGTTGCAACAATATCATAAAAGTACCATCTACGGACACTAGGCACTATGCCCTAACAATCTTATGCTATTACATGACCAATCTCATCCAATCCCTACCATCCCCTTCGGCCTACAGCGGGGAATTACTCACACATGGATGGGGGAAACATGGCTGGTTGATGTAGAGGCGTTGGCGGTGATGGCGGTGATGATCTCCTCCAATTCCCCGTTCCGGCGGAGTGCCGAACGGAGACTTCGGCTCCCGCGACGGAGTTTCGCGATGTGGCGGCGTTCCGGAGGGTTTACGGCGACTTCGACTTCTCCCCGTGCGTTTTTAGGTCGAGGCGAATAAGTAGTCCGAAGGGGGCGTCGGAGGCCGACCGAGGGGGCCACACTACATGGCCGCGCGGGCCCCCCCTAGGCCGCGCCGCCATGTAGTGTGGGGCCCTCGGGCCTCCACTTCAATTGCCCTTCTGGCTCCGTCATTATTATGGGAAAATAGGCCCTTTCGTCAAAATCCCGAGGTTTTTCCTGAAAGTTGGATTTCTGCACAAAAACGAGACACCAGAACAGTTCTGCTGAAAACAGCGTTAGTCCGTGTTAGTTGCATCCAAAATACACAAATTAGAGGCAAAACAATAGCAAAAGTGTTCGGGAAGGTAGATACGTTTTGGACGTATCAACCAGCCTCACCCCGTTTTTTGTCACGTCGATGCGCTCGCAGTCGTCCAAACTGACTCCGGAGAGTGGCTCTTGGCCTGCCGTCTCCCAAATGTTCATGCCAGCTGTTGAGATCTCGGCTGAGTCATCTGCGTGGACGATCTCTACTTCATCTCCATCCCACTGTATTAAGCATTGGTGCATTGTGGATGGAATGCAACAGTTGGCGTGAATCCAATCTCTCCCTAGCAGGACAGTGTAGGTGCTCTTGCTATCGACAATGAAGAATGCCGTAGTGATGGTTTTCCTTCCTACGGTCAGATCCACGTTCAGAACACCTTGTGCTTCTGATGCTTGGCCGTTGAAATCGCTCAGTGTGACGTTGGTCTTGATCAGATCCGAGCTAGAGCGTCCCAACCGACGTAGCATGGAGTATGGCATGATGTTGACTGCTGCTCCAGTATCAACCAGCATCTTGTTGACAGGCTGCCCATTGATATAACCTCGTAAGTACAGGGCCTTCAGATGTCTGTAGCTCCTTTCTCGTGGCTTCTCAAAGATAACTGGCCGTGGGCCGCAGTCAAGTTGTGCCACAGGTGCCTCTTCTGTTCCAGGAGCACAAAACTCCGCCGGAAGGATGAACACCATGTTTGTGCCAGCCGATGTCTCATCATCGGCTTTCTTTTGTTTGGGGCGCCACTCTTTCTTTTGTGGTCGACCCTCTTCGTCCAGAGTTCGCTAAATTTTCGCGGCTAGATCAGGCCGCGCTTTCCTCAACGTGTGCAGGTATAACCTTTCGGCTTCCTCCAAGCAACGTAGTCGCTGAACTCAACACTTTTGGGAGTGGCTGAGTCCGTCAGGGCACCACCTTGGCCGGTGGTATTTATCTTCTTCTTCTTCGTCGTCGTCTTCTAACTCCTCGAGATCTTGCACCCGAGAGGACTCAGCTTGCTTGTTCCGAGATGGGAGAGGCCCTAGACGTTTGAACATTGACACGTCTCCTGCGCCCTTCTTCTTCTGTCTACATTCTGGGCAGTTGCCGATTGTAGGCAATCGGCTCATTCCTGAATCCCAGCAGTGTTTGAAGAAAGGACAATCCCAGTGCCTGTCTACGTCGTCCTACTCTCTTGACTTTTCCTTGGCATGGCGCTCGTATCTTTCGTCGTCTCGATCATGCCGACGATATTTCCTGTTGTCCTCACTAGACCGACGATCTCTTTCGTCGTCATCGTTGTATCGCCGGCGTTGGTCGTACTGACGATCATATTTGTTGAGGAGATGCTCGGAGAGAGGTCGCTGATATCGTACATTCTTCACTTCTCCCTCTGTGATGTAGCGCTTGCCATCGTGTCGGGGCCGGTCGCGCGGAACGGCCTCCTCCTTGTCTTTGCCACGAGAGCGGCTTCCCTCGTCTCTGTCCTTACCAGGGTGGTGCACAGGCCCGACCATGTTAATGCTGAACGAGAAACCTGGCTGGCACCTCTCGGGGTAAGTGTACTCCACCATGTTAACGGCGGGGAATGGATGCGTGTCAACCTTCGTGGCGTACTGGCTGAAAATTAGACGGCCTTGTTCTATCGCCATTTGGATCTGCTGACGCCACACCCTGCAGTCGTTGGTGGTATGGGTGAACGTGTTATGCCACTTGCAATATGGCTTTCCGTTCAGCTCTTGCGCCGCAGGGATTTTATGGACTTCGGGTAACTTCAGCTGCTTCTCCTTGAGTAAGAGGTCGAAAATCTGCTCAGCTTTGCTTACGTCGAAGTCAAACCCTCTCGCAGAACCTTGCGGTTTAACCCATTTGCAGGACACGGGGCTTGCCCCCCGATCCCATTCAGCCACCGCTACCTCCTGATCTCCAACAGAGTCTTCATCTTCCTCTGTCTCAACCAGGACTACCGAGCGCTTGAACTTGTCCTGGTACAACTCTGGGTGGCGCTGTTCATATAATGACAGTTTCTGAACCATATGCGCCAGTGAAGCGTACTCTGCTTGGGAAGCCATATCCTTGATCGGCGATGCGAGACCCACCACTGCCAGCCCGACTGCTTCTTTTTCAGTCAAATGAGCCGAATAGCATCGGTTCCTGACGGTCCTGAAGCGCTGGATGTATTCTGACACCGTTTCTCCGCGCTTCTGTCGTACTTGTGCTAGATCGGCAATGCCAGCCTCGGAAGCCTCTGAGTGGTACTGCATGTGGAACTGCTCCTCCATCTGCTTCCAAGTCCGGATCGAATCTGGTGGCAGCGAGGTATACCACCCGAAAGCCGATCCTGTGAGGGACTGTGCGAAGAACCTCACACGTAATGCATCTGACGCTGAGATCGTGCCCAACTGCGCCAAATATCGGCTCACATGCTCAATTGAACTAGAGCCTTCCGATCCACTAAACTTGGAGAATTCAGGGAGCCGATACTTGGGTGGTAGTGGGATCAAATCATACTCGTTGGGGTACGGCTTGAAATAGCCGATTGTCCTCCTTTTCGGCACCATGCCGAACTCGGTCTCTCAAGATTGCACTGATCTGATCCACTGTGCTAGCTGCAGGAGTCGAGCTTTGAAGATTCGTTGGAGTGGCATACTTAGCTAGCCACGCCTGCTTCTCAAGATCTGATCCAGAAGCCCCTCCTGCTGTTCCAGAAATCCCTACTGCTGCGGTCTGGTTCGTGCGCGCCCAGTTACTGCAGTCTGGCACATATGTGCACATGTATCCGTGCGGGATCTCCTTAGGCGGTTCATACAAGAACTGGTAATCACTAGGATCACCACCGATCTTGTAGACGACGTATGCCGGTGAATTCGGCACCTCTGGTGCTGCCAGCGCGAATGGCAGCTGTGGTCGGGTCTGGAGCGGTATCTCTCCTTGGTGAGTCCCTAGAGCAGGTCCTGACGGAGAGTACTGATGCTTCATGATTTCCTGGACCACGCGCAGCGCGATACGCTCCAAAGTGTTCACCAAGCTCTCAGAATGGCGGTGTAGCGAGTGAGCTACCATATGATTAACCTCCTGACGCAGAGACCTGGTGCGTTCTTCTGAAGGAGTAGACAGATCCACACCATCGAGAGCGCCTTCAGGTGAGAAACCTTTCCACCTGACGCCGTGTGAGCGGGTCTTATGGAAAGAGCCGATGAGGTCGGCTTCGAAGAGAGCTTTGATGTCGTCATACTTCTTCTTGAGCTCCTCCGTCAGATCTTCGTACGTGACTGGATCTTCCGCCATCTCTGATGCGGATGATGATGCAGTTGATGTAGAAGACTGTCCCACCGGGCGTGCCAGAATGTGTTGACCACCAAAACCCACCGGCGAGTAGCGACGGGCAACGCGTAGAGCCGGGAGGCTCCCAGAACTACGGTGGGCCCTGGTCCCTCGAGCGACGGCCCGCAATGCTCCGGCACGCACGTCCGATGCTGGTGCAAGGGCGTGCCACCTGACCTATACCTGGTCAGGAAGGTGATGGATTGCTTCGCTTAGTTTCCTGCATGGCATACACGTAAACATTAAATACGAGCCTCGATCGGCTCTCGAGTTGTCCCGTGAATCGGCTCAAGGAGCCGATCCACCCATGATTCGTACGAGATCTACGATAACATGGTGGTCCTGCTTGATCAATATTGAGTTAAAACGACCTACAACGATTTAGGGTTTTCACCACATAATCGGAACATCCTACACGTGATTGAGCCCGGCGGACACGAAAGATGATAATAAACCAACCCTAGACAAGGCCTAAAAACCAACATAGAGTTGATTCCCGTAACATCTTCTCTAGGGCTAGCAAACTACACCCTACGTGCTACTCGGATCCTTCAACCCGTTTGCAAGGCCTAACTATGTAGATATTAAACTAATCCTTGAAGAACAAGGAGCAATCATAACGGATCGGATCTACTAAACAAGGATCAAGCAAGGTGCTGCCCTTACACCTAAGATAGGTGTAAAGGCAGCTAGATGTCTAAGGGTAGCATAGGTAAAAGCATATATCATGGTAAAACAATGCTAACCCTAACACATCTACGATAACTACGTTGCTCGCCATCAACAAGGCTTCAACACGAGCAACGCATGAAGAACGAATAAACGTATACTGCCTAGATCGCAAGATGCGATCTAGGCAGCATGGTGCTTACCCGGAAGAAACCCTCGAAACAAGGGGTGGCGATGCGCCTAGATTGGTTTGTTGTGAACGTGATCGTCCTGCTTCTCAATAACCCTAGATACATATTTATAGTACGTAGACTTTCTAACATGGGAATAATCCCAACCGTGTACGAGCCAAATTCTACCTTTTAATCCTAACCGACACGTATCCTACTATATTTACAGATACACGGGCAAACTAGCCCAAACTTCTTGTACAAGGCCGGTTCATGTATATCTTCCGTGTATATTCTCCAAGCCCATCTTAATCACGGCCCACCTCTGATCCGTTTAAATTCTGGTGAGAACAGATATTCACCTCCGTGATCAGATCGTAGAAATTTAATCTTCTTGTTACGTTGATTTTCTACTTCACTTTGGAATTCCTTAAACTTATCGAAAGTTTCGGATTTATGTTTCATGAAATAGATATACCCATATTTACTCAGATCATCTGTGAAGGTTAGAACATAACGATATCCACCGCGCGATGCTACACTCATTGGTCCGCACACATCGGTATGTATGATTTCCAATAAGTCAGTAGCTCGCTCCATCATACCGGAAAATGGAGTCTTAGTCATTTTTCCCATTAGACATGCTTCGCATCTATCAAGTGACTCAAAGTCAAGTGATTCAAGTAATCCATCGGTATGGAGTTTCTTCATGCGTTTCACTCCAATATGACCAAGACGACAGTGCCACATATAAGTAGAATTATCATTCAATTTAATTCGCTTAGCATCAATGTTATGTATATGCGTATCACTACTATCGAGATCTAACAGAAATAAGCCATTCTTTTCAGGTGCTCGACCATAAAAGATATTATTCATAAAAATAGAACAACCACTATTCTCAAACTTGAATGAATAACCGTATTGCATTAAACAAGATCTAGATATAATGTTCATGCTCAATGCGGGTACAAATAACAATTATTTAGGCTTAAAACTAATCCCGAAGGTAGATGCAGAGGAAGTGTGCCGACAGCGATCACATCGACTTTGGATCCGTTTCCAACGCGCATCGTTACTTCATCTTTCAGCAGTCTTCGTTTATTATTTAGTTCCTGTTTCGAGTTACAAATATGAGCAACCGAACCAGTATCAAATACCAAGGTACTAGAACGAGAACCAGTGAGATAAACATCTATAACATGTATATCAGATATACCTTCTTTCTTCTTCTTGACAAGGCCGCTCTTCAGATCAGCCAGATACTTGGAGCAATTACGCTTCCAGTGTCCCTTCTCCTTGCAGTAATAGCACTCAGCATCAGACTTAGGGCCGTTCTTAGGTTTCATAGGAGGCGTGGCAGCTTTCTTGCCACCCTTCTTGAATTTTCCCTTAGACTTGCCCTGTTTCTTGAAACTCGGTGGTCTTGTTGACCATCAACACTTGGTGCTCTTTCTTGATCTCAATCTCAAGCAGCTTTTAGCATGCCAAAGAGTTCCGGTAACTCCTTGTTCATGTTCTGCATATTGTAGTTCATCACAAAGTTCTTGTAACTTGGTGGCAGTGATTGAAGGACACGATTAATCCCCAGTCTGTTAGGAATCACTATTCCCAAGACACTGAGTTTCTTCGCATGCCCGGTCATGGCGAGAATGTGCTCACTAACGGAGCTGCCTTCTTCCATCATGCAGCTGAAGAAGTGTTTCGATGCGTCATAGCATTCCACGGCCGCATGAGTTTCAAATATAGCTTTCAGCTCATTGACCAACTCATGAGGATCGTGGTGCTCAAAACGTTTTTGAAGATCGGCTTCCAGACTGGACAGGATGGCACACTGAACTTGAGAGTACCGAGCTTTCCGAGTCGCGTAAACATTCTTTACTTCATCGGTTTCAATTTCTGCAGGAGGGTCACCTAGCGGTGCATCAAGCACATATTGCAGATTTCCGCCAGAGAGGAAGATCCTCCAATGACGGAACCAGTCGGTGAAGTTGCTACCGTTGCTCTTAAGCTTTTCTTTCTCTAGGAACTGGTTAAAATTGATTGGGGACGCCATCTCTACAACATATATTTGCAAAAGTTTAGACTAAGTTTATGACAAATTGAGTTCAAATTTTACTTCAACATAATTAAAAATCTAGGTGAACTCCCACTCAAAACAATATCCCTCGCATTGTCTTAGTGATCACACGAACCAAATCCACCACACCTAAGTCCGATCATCACGAGACAAGGTGTAATTTCAATGGCGAACACTCAAAGTGTTCATCATATCAACCATATGATTCATGCTCTACCTTTCGGTATCACGTGTTCCGAGACCATGTCTGTACATGCTAGATTCGTCAAGGCCACCTTAGTATCCGCATGTGCAAAACTGGCTTGCACCCGTTGTATGCACTTGTTGATTCTATCACACCCGATCATCACGAGATGCTTCGAAACGACAAGTCTTGGCAAAGGTGCTACTAAGGATGAACACTTTATTATCTTGATATTTTAGTGAGGGATCATCTTATAATGCTACCGTCGCGATCTAAGCAAAATAAGATACATAAAAGGATTAACATCACATGCAGTTCATATGTGATATGATATGGCCCTTTTGTTTTTGCGCCTTTGATCTTCATCTCCAAAGCACGGACATGATCTCCATCATCTTCGGGCAAAATCTCCATCATCGTCGGCGTAGCGTCAAGGTCAATGGCGCCGTCTTCATGGTTGTTCACCTCAGGTAGCAACTATTACAACTATTTTGAAATACTACTCAACATGAAATTTAAAGACAACCATAAGGCTCCTGCAGGTTGCCACAATACAATAATGATCTTCTCATACATATTCATCATCACATTATGGCCATATCACATCACCAAACCCTGCAAAAACAAGTTAGACGTCTCTAATTTGGTTTGCATATTTTACGTGGTTTAGGGTTTTCGAGAGAGATCTAATCTACCTACGAACATGAACCACAACATTGATACTAATGTTGTCAATAGAAGAGTAAATTGAATCTTCACTATAGTAGGAGAGACAGACACCCGCAAAGCCTCTTATGCAATACAAGTTGCATGTAGAACGAGGAACAAGTCTCATGAGCGCGGTCATGTAAAGTTAGTCCGAGCCGCTTCCTCCCACTATGCCACAAAGATGCAAAGTACTCAAACTAAAGATAACAAGAGCATCAACGCCCACAAAACCATTGTGTTCTACTCGTGCAACCATCTATGCATAAACACGGCTCTGATACCACTGTAGGGATTCGTTGCATAGAAAACAAAAAATTTCCTACCGCGAGAACGCAATCCAAGACAAGATGCAATCTAGAAGACGGTAGCAACGAGGGGATGATCGAGACTCACCCTTGAAGATTTCCAAAGCCTACAAGATGAGGCTCTTGTTGCTGAGGTAGACGTTCACTTGCCGCTTGCAAAAGCGCGTAGAAGATCTTGATCACGGTGCCACGATCGGGCAGCACCTCCGTACTCGGTCACATGTTCGGTGTTGATGAAGACGACGTCCACCTCCCCGTTCCAGCGGGCAGCGGAAGTAGTAGCTCCTCCTTGAATCCGGCAGCACGACGGCGTGGTGGCGGTGGCGATGGAGATCTCCGACGGAGCTTCGCTAAGCGTTGCGGGAGAGGAGGAGGAGTGGGGCGGCTAGGGTTTGGGGAGAGGGGGTGGCCGGCTACCTTGGGGTGCGGCCAAGGTGGTGGTGTTGTGGTATCCGGCCCCCTCCCCTTGGCCCCTCATTATATAGGTGGAAGCCCCAAGTGTTGGACTACAAGTCTTCGAATAAGACCCCAACCCAAAACCTTCCATGTAGTAGGGAAATCTACCCATGGTGGGAATCCCACTTGTGGTGGGATTCCCCCCTTCCATGTGGGGGGGTGGCCGGCCATCTTGGTGGAGTCCAAGGTGGACTCCCCCCTCTAGGGTTGGCCGGCCATGGGGAGGTGGAGTCCCTCCGGGACTCCTCCTTCCTTAGTGATTTCTTCCGGACTTTTCTAGAACCTTCTAGAACCTTCCGTAGAATCTTCCGGATCATTTTAAATCTTGTAAAATGACTTCCTATATATGAATCTTATTCTCCGGACCATTCCGGAACTCCTCGTGATGTCCGGGATCTCATCCGGGACTTCGAATAAAACTTCGAACTCCATTCCATATTCAAGTTCTACCATTTCAACATCAAACCTTAAGTGTGTCACCCTACGGTTCGTGAACTATGCGGACATGGTTGAGTACTCTCTCCGATCAATAACCAATAGCGGGATCTGGAGATCCATAATGGCTCCCACATATTCAACGATGACTTCTGTGATCGAATGAACCATTCACATACGATACCAATTCCCTTTATCACGCGATATTTTACTTGTTCGAGGTTTGATCATCGGTATCACTCTATACCTTGTTCAACCTCATCTCCTGACAAGTACTCTTTACTCGTACCGTGGTATGTGGTCTCTTATGAACTTATTCATATGCTTGCAAGACATTAGATGACATTCCACCGAGAGGGCCCGGAGTATATCTATCCGTCATCGGGATGGACAAATCCCACTTGTTGATCCATATGCCTCAACTCATACTTTCCGGATACTTAATCCCACCTTTATAACCACCCATTTACGCGAGTGGTGTTTGATGTAATCAAAGTACCTTTCCGGTATAAGTGATTTATATGATCTCATGGTCATAAGGACTAGGTAACTATGTATCGAAAGCTTATAGCAAATAACTTAATGACGTGATCTTATGCTACGCTTAATTGGGTGTGTCCATTACATCATTCATATAATGATATAACCTTGTTATTAATAACATCCAATGTTCATGATTATGAAACTAGTAATCCATTAATCAACAAGCTAGTTAAGAGGCATACTAGGGACTCTTTGTTGTTTACATATCACACATGTATCAATGTTTCGGTTAATACAATTATAGCATGGTATATAAACATTTATCATAAACATAAAGATATATAATAACCACTTTTATTATTGCCTCTTGGGCATATCTCCAACAAATGGGCCCCACCATACCCAGAAGTACCGCAACAATTCCTCTGGAGGATTCACCCCAAGATACAACAAGCCCCTTGCTCAGAGTTATCGCCCCAACTACACCAACAACAATGGAGGACCCCCGAAGCCCAGAGGCAACAACAACAACAGCCACCACAACAACAACCACCCCAACAGCAACAACAACAATGGAAACAACAACAACACCAATACTGCCCCGAGGACTGGGAGCAATGCTACCCCCGTCACCCCCAAGGACAAGGAAACCATCAACTGCTATGAATGTGGAGTTGTGGGTCACTACTCCAACGAGTGCCCCAAGAAGCTTGCCAAGATTGCCGCCAATACCGCAGCACCGGCTCAGCAATAGCGCCTCTTTGCAGGAAGAAGGAACCAGAAAAACAATAACGGCCGCCTCTACCACATGAATGCCACTGAAGCTCAGGAAGCACCCCAGACCATGCCAAGTATGTCTTCCTGTTAATCAAAATGCTCACTCTATTAGGAACCTAACTTTTCTTAAAATCTCGGGACGAGATTTGTTTAAGGGGGAAGGGTTTGTAACATCCCAAAAATTTCAAAACAAAACAAATGAATTTCCCTTTTTCCAAATTTTGGAACCAACAAAAACTTATATTTAATTTAGTTGGATACATAGTGAGCATGCTTAATTCTTGTGCTATTGCCATGATTCTTGGTTTATTGCTTGAACATGTTACCTTAAACCCTAAACCTCACTCCTCCTTTCACCATCCAAGTTAAATCAAATAAAAAGAAATTAAATAAGAAAAGGGCCTATGTGCCTATGGCTATTTTGGTAAAACTTTTACCTAGGCTTTTCTACCTTGATTAGATGTTTTGAAAACATCAACAAACCCAATCTAGTACTTCCCCAATCAAAACCAAGGTGAAACAAAAACATTTAAAAATAAAATCAACATATGCATAGAAGCATATGTGGCACCTAACCATTTTATCAAATCTTGTCCTATGCACTCCTACCTTGCCCAAATAGTGTGAAACCATCTCTAAACCTAATCCCACACTAAATGGACCCTAAACCATGCCCAAGTAAAACAAGGGGAACAAAATAGAAGATTAAGAAAAATTGGAATATCACCTCTTATGTGTTTATGGCCATTTTTGCAAATCTTTGAGCTAGACCTTTTGGAATGGTTTCAATGGTTTGGAAATGTTCCTAAACTCATAAGAATCACTTTGGAGTCAAGGAAAATCAAATCAAAAAGAGAGAGTTAAAATAGTGAGAAAATGTCATTTTTACTCTCATACACTTTTAGTCAAATATGCAAATCTTTAATCAAGGCCACTTTGGCTTCTGCCATTCTTTGTAAAACACTTATATATCAATTACAAACCCAAATGCATCAAAGAAACCAGAATCAAATCAAAGAAAATTGCAAATGCAACTTACATATGATAATGGTCATATGGCCACTTTATAAAATCTTCACCACTTTACCCCCCTGGTTTTGACTTTTCTTGAACCAACCTTGACCAACTCTTGCCATGTCATCCAAGACCATGTTAAGTTGAACAACTTTTATGTTGACCACTAGTGCTGAATTTGACCAGGTTGACCAGAATAGAGTTGACAAGATGTGACTTTGAAACAAAGTGAAGATGACCACATTTTTGAAACTTTGAAAATCAACTCCAAAATGAATACCACCACCACCATTCTATCACACTAATTATATGTTTGAGAATCACCAAAAAGATTTCCAAAATTCCACAAAAATGTTCATGCGGCCATTTCGTCGAGCAGTTGGCAGGCAGCTTCCCAGAATTGAGTTACACTCAATTACACACTGGATTCTTGCCTAAACCCTCTTTATCTTGTGATCATGAGGCTCTTCTGCAGCCCCTGCATCAAGCCCAGTACTTGCCTTGGTCGATTGAAGTGTGGAGAGGGCAGAACTTTGGCATGCCGTGTACCATGCCGGCCTCAAAGCACATGATCTCTCTGGCCTCCCTCTCTCAGTAAAACTTTGTCCAGGAGCATCTACTCATCACCAGGAACCTCACCATGCACGGCCCTAGCTCGCCAAGGCACGGCATTGGCCAGGTGACGCGCGCCCAGCACCATGCCAGGGCATGCCAGGCACGCGGTGAGCGCGCTCTGGGACGCGCCAGAGTATCTTGCGCCCGATCGCCCTCGTCCTCCCCCTGCACCCCTATGACTGCGTCGAGCACCACCACCCTCACCTCTACCGCGTAGACATGCTCGAATGCCCGCGGCCGCCTCGTCACCGTCGTCCTCGTTGGAAACGTACCGCGGGTACTGCCGCACTCGATACACACTTCCGATCGATCCCTTCACCTTTTCTCTGCGCCAGCTACACCTTGAGCATCGCCAGGATGATGCCTACACATAGCCGTCCTCGCCTTGCCCCTTCGAGCGCCGGAGAAGCCATGTCGTCGAAGCACCCACGGCACCACCTTGGCTCTGTAAATAGAGCGATCCAGAGCACGAATTCTTCACAGCAACTCACTCTCCTCCCATCCCTGCTTCTACTCAAGAAGTTAATTAGACACCACCTCGCCGGAGCAGCAGCAATTTCAAGCCGAAGTCCGCCGGAGCCCTGAGATCCTCGCCGCCGATTGACGCCTCCCCAAGCTCCGCCACTGTACCAGGAGCTTCTTCACCCTCGCCAACATCGCCTCGTACCTCGCCATCGACCGCCGGCGGCCTGGTACGCTCGCCGACCCCCTAGGCTCGCCGCCAGATCCTCCTCATCTCGCCGGAGAAGACGACGGTTGTGAGCCGTTGATCTGCGTTCTAATCCTACGCCCCACAATAGCTCATACCGATTCGGTTGTTAAACGTCGCTGACGGGTGGCCCCCACCTCGTCAGGCGGCCCACTCGCACCAGATGCTTGTTGGGCTGCGCTGTGTTTTTTATTTTCGTTTCGGCCCATTTTCGTTTCCCGCGCGGCCCAAAATTTCAAACTTCGTTTAATTAGTTTCAGCTGAATTCAAATACTGGTGCCCACTTCAAATTTGAATAACTTTCAAACTACGGCACCAAATTCAGCAAACTGCATATCTCTGGAAAGCCCATGAAATTATCTACACTTTGCCTCTGGTCTCAACCTCATAGCTTTTGTAGATTGTGAATAGAAAAAATAACAAATCAGATACTTTTTAGTTTTCAAATAAATATAGAAAATCAACCAATTTGAATTTTGAAGTGAATCCAATTGCTATTATTCACATTTCACAAACTCTAATTTACTATGTAAAAATATAGTATAGGTTATGTACATGATCATGGGCTAGAAGCAAATTATTGGCTATGTAGTCAATACTAGTCCATTTAAACCATTTCAAATTTTAGGAATTTAAATCTATGAGGTGTAGCACCTCATTTAAATCATTTTCTCAAGTGTATGAAGTACTGTGATGACCTCTATTTTGCTTAGGCTCATACTTGCTCACTTGTGGAATTTAAATGAATATAGTATTTAAAATCACCATGGTTATTTAAATCACATGAGATGATGAATCTCATTTAAATCATTTTTTTCAAAATGATAAGTGTGAATTGTTGACCTTGGTCAACATGTGATCATACATGATTATTTGAGAAGATTAAATCTTAAGAAGATTCAATGAGAGGAACTTATTTCTCCAAAGAAATACATAGAAACCCTAATTCCAATTTCAATGAGATGAAATTATTTTTCCTAATACTAATTAAGAAACCCTAGCATAATTGGTGAACAAATGTTAAGTAGTGATGCTAGATCATGTGTGTGAGCCAATAAGGCTAATTAAGTTTACTTCAGTGTTGTTTAGTGATTGTATCCTCGTATTCATTTATAGACGCTAGTACCGGAGGCTATCAAGAGGAAGAGGTCTTCTACCAAGAGGAAGAGCCAGAAAACTTTGATCACCTCACCAATGAAGGCAAGCTATTACCAATGCAAGCTAGACTAATGCAAGCTATTTTGGTTGCAAGCTTATATTTTGCAAAGTGCAAAGCTCTACAAGAGCAAGGCACCACTACATATTACTTTATGATCCTATCCCAAGTTTTTACTTTACAAGCTTTATTGGATTTTATTTATCAAAGTTACTTTTTGGATTTATGATTCTCTTGGTTTAGCTATGAAGTAGTACAAGGGCATCACCCTTAGATTAGTAAGCTCCAAGATGCTTAGCACCCCTCATAACTAGTTGCTAGTGCTCACTATTAAAAAGTGACTATTCTAGTTGGGAACTTATGAATTGAAATGACTTTGAAAACCTTGGAATGATGAGTCATTCTATTGAAAGATTTTTGAAGGTGAATATGATCGGTGAATGACTTGGTGAATTTTACCAAAACTGATGGTTGGGTTCGGATGCCATACCATTCCAATTTTACAAGTACTCCCACAATACCTGAATCTGGGTAAGGCTTAGCTGGAAACTTATGTATTTTAGTATGGGTTCCCTCTGAACAAGCGTCATAGGGGTTATGCCGAGGCTGCCTCCATTGAATGTGAAATGACGTGAAATGAGGTGAATGTACTACCCAAGCCCTGTGCGGTCCCGGGTTGACGGTTTGTTTTCACCGGGAGGCCAAGCTCATGGGAGAGGTGCCTATACTAGAGTATGTAAATGAAAGGTTAGGATTGGTAGTTCGCGTACTGCGTACAATAAATCAGGGCCAGTTACCCCTGACGAACTATTGCAATTATTGTGGCACAAGTGTACAACCTTCGCAGGGTTTAACCTATTCGAATAGCCGCGTCCGCGGTCATGGACGATGAGGAAAGGCCATACTGTTCCGTCATCAGAACTTTTCGAAAAATATGAATGGTGACTTGTGATTTGAATTGAAAGGTGACGTTGACTTTGAATCAAAACTGAGTTGTGGGAATGACACAAATGTTCCCACTTGAGTTAGGCAAATGAAGAGGCTTTGATTATTAAAGAGTTTATGAAATAAAACTGGCTTTAGGCAAATGAAACTAGAGCTTAGAACCCCCTTACTATAGTTGATAGTGTTTACCTTAGTATTAGTTTGCGAGTACTTTAAAGTACTCATGGCTGTGTCCCTGGCTATTCAAATGGCCAGACTATGAAGAAGAGTACCAGAACCCGGAAGAAGGACAGCTGGACGTCTACGACAACTAGGATCACTCCTGACGTCAGCAGTTGCCTGTGGAATAGATGGACTACTACTACGCTATTTTGCTTCCGCTATGTGTTATGTAATGGATCAATAGAACTGCTATTATTGTAATGATACTGGATCATGTGATCCTTTATTTGTAAGACGATTATGTGTTGTAATGAATAATGTGTTGTGATATCAATCTATTATGTCTCGCAAAAACAATATTCCCGGGATTGCGAGGAATGGCATAATAGGCATCTCGGACTTAAAAATCCGGGTGTTGACAAGTTGGTATCGAGCCATTGTTGACCTTAGGAGACCCTAGTTAGAATGGACGTTTGAAAAACTTAGTTTCAAAACCAATGAAGTGAATATCTGTGAAAATGTATTTCTCACTCTTACCCTTGAGATCTTTTTCAAATGTGAAATTCATGCCCTACTTTTTCTTGTATTTCTACATAAAAGTTTGCACACTAGATCACTTCTCTAACTTACTTATCCTAATTTCTCACAGATGGAGTACCAATGTGAGTCCTACCAGCTTGGTCACGGAGGAAACCTCATGTTCGAGAAGGATTTGAAACAACTGGTTGAGTATTTAGGACGCCTGTATCCCGAATTCTTCGGAATACCCCTCAACAATCCATCGGGAGGACAACCTCGGTGGGAAGTTACTACAAATCCGAGAGGAAAGCTTGGAGCCCCAACATGGGAAACCATCTGGTTTTCTGTAACGGGAAGCACTTGGAAGGAAGGACTAGTCAGAGCGATGCAAGAAGCAATTGCCCGTCTGTGCGGACAGAATATAAACAAGCTTGATAATACCCGCTTCATTTACTACCCAGGACATGACCCAATGGGAAGACCAGTAATCATGCCCCCGCACCCGGAGATGAACCACTATGTTGCCTACCTCGACTACATGTTGTACAAGACCCGCAAGGAGTTGGACAACGCCCTCGCCTTTCGCCAAGCACATTACCCGTGAAGATGAAGAATCCCCCCCTGAAGAGTAGTTTCATTTAAAGCACTTTCGTATGTGTGAGTTGCATCAGGATCCCCTTGTATCGTAGAACGAATGAATGGTTCTTCAAACCACCGGTGTGTTAGCTTTGTAATGTATGATGCTTGGCATGAATGAAAAAGTGTTGTTGGTTTTTACCCCTGCAACACTGCTCAAATTTTCAAGTTATGAACTTTTTTAAAACTTTAACAAAACAAACCATAGAAATTTCCCTCTTATCTTATCATCTACCTCAATGTTCAGATGGCCCCACCAACCCGCAACACCACCCAGGATGCCATGATGTAACTGCTGCAGACGATGATGGCAGACCGAGAAGTCGAAAGAGTTGAACGCCAAGCCAAGATTGCTGCACTGCAACAGATAGCTCAGAACAATCAAGGCGATGGAAACCACGATCACCCTGGATCGAAGCTGAAGAACTTTCAGAACACCAACCCTCCAATGTTCAACAAGACTGAAGAGCCCCTTGATGCTGATGACTTGCTCCAGACCATGGAGAACAACCTCGAAGTTGCGGGAGTGGAAGCCGCAGAAAAAGTACTGTTTGCCACCCACTACCTGTCAGGACCTGCCAGAGCCTAGTGGACAAGTGCCTGTGCAATGAATGCGGGACAAATGATGATGGGAAGAATTCAAGCTGAAGTTTAGCAAATACCATGTGCCCCAAGGACTGATCAAGAAGATGAGAGACGAGTTCCGTGAACTCAAACAGGGAAGGATGTCCGTGGTGGAATACCGTGACAGGTTTCTCACTCTGTCAAGGTACGCCCCGGATGAGACCGACACCAACGAGAAAAGGAAGGAGAGATTTCTGAACGGACTGCACGACGAGATGCAAACTGTGTTGGTGAACATTCCATTCGCTGACTTGGAAGCCCTCGTAGACTCAGCCATACAGATGGAAGGAAAGCTGCATCAGGCCAATGAGAACCGCAAGCGCAGAATGATGAACCAGAATGGTGTAGGGATTCGTTGCATAGAAAACAAAAAATTTCCTACCGCGAGAACGCAATCCAAGCCAAGATGCAATCTAGAAGACAGTAGCAAGGAGGGCATGATCGAGACTCACCCTTGAAGATTTCCAAAGCCTACAAGATGAGGCTCTTGTTGCCGCGGTAGACGTTCACTTGCCGCTTGCAAAAGCGCGTAGAAGATCTTGATCACGGTGCCACGAACGGGCAGCACCTCCGTAATCGGTCACACGTTCGGTGTTGATGAAGACGACGTCCACCTCCCCGTTCCAGCGGGCAGCGGAAGTAGTAGCTCCTCCTTGAATCCGGCAGCATGACGGCGTGGTGGCGGTGGCGATGGAGATCTCCGGCGGAGCTTCGCTAAGCGTTGCGGGATAGGAGGAGGAGTGGGGCGGCTAGGGTTTGGGGAGAGGGGGTGGCCGGCTACCTTGGGGTGCGGACAAGGTGGTGGTGTTGTGGTATCTGGCCCCCTCCACTTGGCCCCTCATTATATAGGTGGAAGCCCCAAGTGTTGGACTACAAGTCTTCGAATAAGACCCCAACCCAAAACCTTCCATGTAGTAGGGAAACCTACCCAAGGTGGGAATCCCACTTGGGGTGGGATTCCCCCCTTCCATGTGGGGGGTGGCCGGTCACCTTGGTGGTGTCCAAGGTGGACTCCCCCCTCTAGGGTTGGCCGGCCATGGGGAGGTGGAGTCCCTCCGGGACTCCTCCTTCCTTAGTGATTTCTTCCGGACTTTTCTAGAACATTCCGTAGAATCTTCCGGATCATTTTAAATCTTATAAAATGACTTCCTATATATGAATCTTATCATAAACAACAAAGAGTCCCTAGCATGCCTCTTAACTAGCTTGTTGATTAATGGATGATTAGTTTCATAATCATGAACATTGGATGTTATTAATAACAAGGTTATATCATTATATGAATGATGTAATGGACACACCCAATTAAGCGTAGCATAAGATCACGTCATTAAGTTATTAATAACAAGGTTATATCACGTCTTGATCTATCTCTATAAATCTTGATGCCTAATATATACGATGCTTCACCAAGGTCTTTCATTGAAAAACTATTATTCAAATAACCTTTTACACTACTTAATAGTTCTATATCATTCCCAATCAATAATATGTCATCTACATATAATATCAGGAATGCTACAGAGCTCCCACTCACTTTCTTGTAAATACAGGCCTCTCCATGACACTCGTATAAACCCGAAGTCTTTGATCACCTTATCAAAGCGTCGGTTCCAACTTCTTGATGCTTGCTTCAGTCCATAGATTGAACGCTGAAGTTTGCATACTTTGTCAGCATTTTTAGGATCGACAAAACCTTTGGGTTGTACCATATACAACTCTTCCTCAATGTCTCCATTAAGGAATGCCGTTTTGACATCCATCTGCCAAATCTCATAATCGAAAAGTAGCTATTGCTAACAAAATCCTCACAGATTTTAGCTTCGCTACAGGTGAGAAAGTCTCATCGTAGTCAATTCATTATAGAAGGTAATATTACCATCAGCATCTGTTTTTCTCTTGAAGATCCATTTATTCTCGACAGCCTTGTGGCTATCAGGTAAGTCTACCAAAGTCCATACTTTGTTATCATACATGGATCCCATTTCGGATTTCATGGCTTCTTGCCATTTGTTGGAATCTGGGCTCATCATCGCTTCTTCAAACGTCGCAGGGTCCTCATCATTGTTATCCACAATCATGACATTTAGACAAAGATCATACCAATCAGGAGTGGCACGTTCCCTTGTCGATCTGCGACGTTCAGCAGTTTCCTCGTTCGAAGTTTCATGATCATTATCATTAGCTTCCTCTGTTACCGGTGTAGGCGGTACAGGAACAGCTTCCGATCATCGCGCTACTCCGATCAACGAGTAAAGATTCATCAATCTCATCGAGTTCTACTTTTCTTCCAATCAATTCTTTAGTGAGAAATTCTTTCTCAAGAAAGGTTCCGTTCTTAGCAACAAAGATTTTGCCTTCGGATCCGTGATAGAAAGTGTACCCTATAGTTTCCTTAGGGTATCCTATGAAGACGCATTTCTCCGCTTTGGGTTCTAGCTTGTCCGGTTGTAACTTCTTTACATAGGCTTCGCAACCCCAAACTTTAAGGAACGACAACTTATTAGGTTTCTTATTAAACCATAATTCATATGGTGTCGTTTCTACGGATTTTGATGGTGCTCTATTTAAAGTGAATGTGGCTGTCTCTAATGCATAACTCCAAAATGATAACGGCAAATCAGTAAGAGACATCATAGAACGAACCATATCTAAGAGAGTTCGATTACGACGTTCGGACACACCATTTTTTTGTGGTGTTCCCGGCGGTGTCAATTTTGAAAGTATTCCGCATTTCTTTAAATGCATGCCAAACTCATAACTCAGATATTGTTGACCACCAAAACCCACCGGCGAGTAGCGACGGGCAACACGTAGAGCCGGGAGGCTCCCAGAACTGCGGTGGGCCCTGGTCCCTCGAGCGACGGCCCGCAATGCTCCGGCACGCACGTCCGATGCTCGGTGCAAGGGCGTGCCACCTGACCTATACCTGGTCAGGAAGGTGATGGATTGCTTCGCTTAGTTTCCTGCATGGCATACACGTAAACATTAAATACGAGCCTCGATCGGCTCTCAGGTTGTCCTGTGAATCGGCTCAAGGAGCCGATCCACCCATGATTCGTACGAGATCTACGATAACATGGTGGTCCTGCTTGATCAATATTGAGTTAAAACGACCTACAACGATTTAGGGTTTTCACCACATAATCGGAACATCCTACACGTGATTGAGCCTGGCAGACACGAAAGATGATAATAAACCAACCCTAGACAAGGCCTAAAAACCAACATAGAGTTGATTCCCGGAACATCTTCTCTAGGGCTAGCAAACTACACCCTACGTGCTACTGGATCCTTCAACCCGTTTGCAAAGCCTAACTATGTAGATATTAAACTAATCCTTGAAGAACAAGGAGCAATCATAACGGATCGGATCTACTAAACAAGGATCAAGCAAGGTGCTGCCCTTACACCTAAGATAGGTGTAAAGGCAGCTAGATGTCTAAGGGTAGCATAGATAAAAGCATATATCATGGTAAAACAATGCTAACCCTAACACATCTACGATAACTACGTTGCTCGCCATCAACAAGGCTTCAGCACGAGCAATGCATGAAGAACGAATAAACTTATACTGCCTAGATCGCAAGATGCGATCTAGACAGCATGGTGCTTACCCGGAAGAAACCCTCGAAACAAGGGGTGGCGATGCGCCTAGATTGGTTTGTTGTGAACGTGATCGTCTCCTTCTCAATAACCCTAGATACATATTTATAGTCCGTAGACTTTCTAACGTGGGAATAATCCCAACCGTTTACGAGCCAAATTCTACCTTTTAATCCTAACCGACACGTATCCTACTATATTTAAAGATACACGGGAAAACTAGCCCAAACTTATTGTACAAGGCCGGTTCATGTATATCTTCCGTGTATATTCTCCAAGCCCATCTTAATCACGGCCCACCTCTGATCCGGTTAAATTCTGGTGATAACACATGCCCCCCTGGTTTTGGTAATGATAATTCCAAAACCACTCTGCTTTTTCTTCGTCGGGTCATGTTGTGGCAGAGCAGAACCGTCGCAGTATCCTTCATCATGATGCCTTGCCTTCTCAACTTCTCCGCGTGATCTGGCAGTTCTCTTTTTTTCCCTTTTGGCACCACTTCCTCGGGAACTGCTGTGGCATTAAACCTCCACTATATCCCCTTTTCTTTAACCGCGCCGAACAGTTCGCCTATTCATCCCTTTACTCTGTTCTAGCCATCGGCACCAAAAAATCCCCATCTCCTGTAGCAATGTCTTCCTCTTCTTCCTCCTCCACCTCGTCGGATCTTTCCTCCCAATCCTTCTCTTCCTCATCCTCCTCCTCCCGCGAACCCACGCCGGAGTGGGTTCTGACCGCGGCGCACAACCAGCGCGCCCCAGAAGAATGGGACCAGGAGGAGCACAACTCCTCCGTCTGGTCTGAGGACGACAAGTCCTTGACCAGCGGAGACGATGACCTCCAGTTCCTCGCCGATGGGGAACTAGAAGAGGAGAGCGAGGATGACTCGTTCTGCTGGGACGACTACACTTCCTCCGAGGAAGAGGAAGAAGAGGAGGACGACGACTCCCTCGAAGACTACCCGCCGGCGAAGCGCTTCCGCACCGGATCAGATGATGATGACGACGACGACGACGAGGAGGAGGAGGCTCCCAATGAGGGCTACGGGAGCAGCGACGAGGAGCCCACCGGCAGCAGCGCCGACGACAGCTCTGACGGCGACGACGAGGGCAGCGACGGCCCGTAGAGTAGCATCTACTAGTATAGGTCTAGTAGTAGTAACAGATTGGTCAATAGACCTTTATTTTGTTCTTCCTCACTTGAGCAATCGGCTCTTTCTTTGTAAGAAATCCCCTCTATTAATGAAGAAAATATTCCTCTGTTAATTTTGCTTTCTCGTCACATTTGCCGATTGCCAAAAGAAGTCAACGCGCAAAGAGCCGATGGCAGGGCATCGGCTTTTACCATAAAACGCGATTTAAGGCCAAATCAGTTGCCTATTCACACGGTCAAACAGGTCCAATCCGTGTCCACGCCATTCTCAAATCTCAAACGTACAGATTCAACTCCTCAGCAAATCCAATGGGAGAATCATCCCAAATGCCACGGTCTCTGGCCTGAAACTGATCTGTGAACCTGCTCAATTGAGCTTGTTCCTCTAGAGTCGATGGCTATGCATCGGCTTTTTTCATTATTCTGAAGTCGATGTCCGTGCATCGGCTGTACTGGTATCCATATTTCTAAAGTCGATGTCTGCGCATCGGCTGTGATTTGTATATAAATTTTTTTTTACTGGCCGATTTTATGCATCGGCCCCCATATTTCACTGTTCGTCATCCCACATGCTTGGGAAATATTTCTTGAGATGTTGACCATTGACAGCTACTGAGAATTTAACACCGTTCAGCTGCTCAAGCATGTATGCATTACCCTTCAAAACCTGGTCGACTCTGTACGGGCCGTGCCAATTAGGAGACCATTTGCCATATGCTTTATCCTTAGTTCCTAATGGCAACACGGCTTCCCATACTAGATCACCAACCTCGAAACTCCTTTGGTCTCACCTTCTTATTGTATGCGCGAGCTACCTTGGCTTTGTTCTCTTTAATCTTCTCCAACGACCAAAGTCTAAGTTCCGTTGCATCCTCAATAGTATCACTCATCAGGGCTGCATATTCTTCAGCTGTTAGATCATTCTGAAATGTAACACGTCTCGATCCAGCCGTAATTTCCCAAGGCAATACGGCTTCCTGCCCATAGACCAGCTGGTATGGCGAAGTTTTTATAGCTCCATGGCATGACATGCGATAGGCCCATAAAGCTTCCGACAATACCTCATGCCAACCCCTAGGGTTCTCGTCAATTTTCCTCTTAATCAGCTTGATAAGGCTCTGGTTGGACGCTTCAGCTTGCCCATTGGCTTGAGCATAGTATGGAGATGATCGGATCAGCTTAATTCCCATATCGTCGCAGAACTTTCTGAATTCTTTAGAAGTGAAGATCGAACCTCCATCGGTCGTGATGGTTTGGGGAATCCCGAATCTATGAATAACGTGTTCTTTCACAAATTTGATAACATCTTCCGATTTTACCTTCTTCATAGGGACGGCCTCCACCCATTTAGTGAAGTAATCTGTAATGGCCAAAATCCACTCATGGCCTTTGCTCGATGCAGGATGGATTTTGCCGATCATATCCATGCCCCAACCTCGAAATGGCCAAGGCTTGATGATGGGGTTCATTGCTGATGCGGGTACCATCTGAATCTTCCCGAACATCTGACACGCTTGGCATCCTTTGTAGTATTTGAAACAGTCCTCAAGCATGGTGGGCCAATAAAACCCTGATCGTCTGATCAGCCACTTCATCTTATGAGCCGATTGGTGAGTTCCACAGGCGCCTTCGTGCACCTCGTGTAAGAGCCGATTAGACTCGGTTGGTCCCAGGCATTTGAGTAGTAACCCTTCCAACGTCCTGTAGAACATGTCATCTCCTATAAGGACATATTTCATGGCCTTGTACCTTATCCGTTTAGGTGCCCCCGAGCCGGATCCTTCAAGTAATTGAAGATATCGGCTCTCCGATCATCCCTGTTCTAGGAACCGCACTCGAACTTCGACCCGTCCGGTATGTCTTTGTAGCTCGACGCCATCCGTGCGAGATCGTTGGCCTCGGTATTTTGAGATCTTGGGACCCAATTGAAGTTGATGTACCGAAATTGTGTCATCGACTCACGACATTCCATCCATAATGGGAAAAGTGACTCACTTTCGCACTTGTATTCGTCCGTGAGCTGTGAAATCACCAACTTAGAGTCTCCAAAAAGTTCCACCGCTTCTGCCCCGGCTTCCAAAAGCAACTCCATTCCCTTGCGTATTGCCTCATACTCAGCGACATTGTTGGTGCAAGGGGTAGATAGCCTGATGGAGAAGGAATATGTTGCCCCCCGGGGCGACATGAGCAGAATGCCGATGCCACAACCATCGTCACAAGCCGATCCATCGAAGAACATAGCCCATGCACGTACAGATAGTGCTGCTATATTAGTATTGATTCGTTCAGCTATAAGATCGGCCAACGCTTGTCCCTTGACTGCTTTCGCAGGCTGATACTGGAGACCAAACTCCGATAACGCAAACATCCACTTACCAAGTCGGCCTTTCAAAACAGGAGCCGACAGCATGTGCTTGACAACGTCTGACTTGCATATGATGATAATTTCTGCCGTCAGAAAGATGTGACGAAGCTTGGTGCAAGTGAAGAATAGGCAGAGGCATAACTTCTCGACCTCAGGATACCTTGTCTCTGCATCCAACATCCTTCTGCTGAGGTAGAAAGCGACCTTTTCAACACCCTCATAGAGTTGCACCACCACTGAAGCGATGGACGTGTCAGCTACTGATAAGTAGATATAGAACGGCCTGTCTTGCTGAGGTGGAACTAGTACAGGCGGCGTTGTTAGATACCGCTTAATCTCGTCAAACGCTCGCTGCTGTTCTGCCCCCGATGAAACTCGTCATCAGATTTAATCTTCACCAATTCCATGAACGGCTCAATTTCGTCCTGACAGATTAGAGATGAACCGTCGGACGAAGTTGATCTTGCCGATAAGACATTGGAGTTCCTTCTTCGTGGTAGGTGGCTGCATGTTACATACTGCCTCCTGACTCTTCAGGCCGATCTCAATTCCTCGTTCATGAACCAAAAAACCTAGAACCGACCGGCCGTCACACCAAAGGCACACTTCTTTGGATTCATTCTCAGCCCGAATTTTCTAGTTCGGTCTAGGATGCGTCGCAACTCATCCAAGTGTCCTTCTATGGAGACAGACTTGACCACCACGTCATCGATGTAAATTTCCACCAACTTGCCGATCAGATCATGAAAAATGTAATTCATGGCTCTTTGGTATGTTGCACCGGCATTCTTCAGCCCAAAAGTCATGACCACATATTCAAACAAGCCCACTGATCCTGGTACTCGAATGCAGTCTTGTGTATATCTTCTGGAGCCATGAAAATTTGGTTGTAGCCGGCATTGCCATCCATGAAACTTAACACCTTATGGCCAGCAGCTGCATTGATCAATGTTTCTGCCACAGGCATTGGATATTCATCCTTTGGAGTGGCTCTGTTGAGATCTCGAAAATCTATGGCGACATGCCATCGGCCGTCCTTCTTCTCTACATGTACGATACTGGAAATCCATTCAGCATACCTGCATGGCCTGATGAACCCGGAGGTCAACATTTTCTCGATCTCTTTCTTGACTTCTTCCAGAATTTCGGCCTTCATCTGACGTGCTCATTGTTGGAATGGCCGAAATCCCTTCTTGAGAGGGAGCCGATGCTCAATGATGCTCCAGTCTAACCTAGGCATCTCTGTGTAGTCCCATGCAAAACAATCTGGATATTCTTTTAACAGAGCTATCATCTAGCTCCTGAGATGTGGATCTAACTTTTTGCTGATAAAAGTTGGTCGTGGCTTATCCCCAGGACCAATGTCAACCTCTTCTAGCTCATCAGCCGATGTAAACCCGTACCCTAGCTTTCCGTCACCTGTTAGATCGACGCTGAACACAGGCAAATCGTATGGCGCGGATAATATGGGCCGATTGCTGGAATCAGCCCCCATTTTGATTGCATTGCTCAATGAAGGTTTACATCTTGGTCGTGCTTTACTACGATTACGTGACATGCTTGAGACGAGATCATCACTTTTTATTTTTTGGGGCCGATCGCAGGGATCGGCCTTGCCACGTACGTCCATAGCCTTTGCTCTTGTTATACGGTCAGGCCGGTGGATAAGACCAGCCTCACCCCGTTTTTTGTCACGTCGATGCGCTCGCAGTCGTCCAAACTGACTCCGGAGAGTGGCTCTTGGCCTGCCGTCTCCCAAATGTTCATGCCAGCTATTGAGATCTCGGCTGAGTCATCTGCGTGGACGATCTCTACTTCATCTCCATCCCACTGTATTAAGCATTGGTACATTGTGGATGGAATGCAACAGTTGGCGTGAATCCAATCTCTCCCTAGCAGGACAGCGTAGGTGCTCTTGCTATCGACAATGAAGAATGTCGTAGGGATGGTTTTCCTTCCTACGGTCAGATCCACGTTCAGAACACCTTGTGCTTCTGATGCTTGGCCGTTGAAATCGCTCAGTGTGACGTTGGTCTTGATCAGATCCGAGCTAGAGCATCCCAACCGACGTAGCATGGAGTATGGCATGATGTTGACTGCCGCTCCGGTATCAACCAGCATCTTGTTGACAGGCTGCCCATTGATATAACCTCGTAAGTACAGGGCCTTCAGATGTCTGTAGCTCCTTTCTCGTGGCTTCTCAAAGATAACTGGCCGTGGGCCGCAGTCAAGTTGTGCCACAGGTGCCTCTTCTGTTCCAGGAGCACAAAACTCCGCGGGAAGGATGAACACCATTTTGTGCCAGCCGATGTCTCATCATCGGCTTTCTTTTGTTTGGGGCGCCACTCTTTCTTTTGTGGTCGACCCTCTTCGTCCAGAGTTCGCTGAATTTTCGCGGCTAGATCAGGCCGCGCTTTCCTCAACGTGTGCAGGTATAACCTTTCGGCTTCCTCCAAGCAACGTAGTCGCTGAACTCTACGCTTTTGGGAGTGGCTGAGTCCATCAGGGCACCACCTTGGCCGGTGGTATTTATCTTCTTCTTCTTCTTCTTCGTCGTCGTCTTCTAACTCCTCGAGATCTTGCACCCGAGAGGACTCAGCTTGCTTGTTCCGAGATGGGAGAGGCCCTAGACGTTTGAACACTGACACGTCTCCTGCGCCCTTCTTCTTCTGTCTACATTCTGGGCAGTTGCCGATTGTAGGCAATCGGCTCATTCCTGAATCCCAGCAGTGTTTGAAGAAAGGACAATCCCAGTGCCTGTCTACGTCGTCCTGCTCTCATGACTTTTCCTTGGCATGGCGCTCGTATCTTTCGTCGTCTCGATCATGCCGACGATATTTCCTGTTGTCCTCACTAGACCGACGATCTCTTTCGTCGTCATCGTTGTATCGCCGGCGTTGGTCGTACTGACGCTCATATTTGTTGAGGAGATGCTCAGAGAGAGGTCGCTGATATCGTACATTCTTCACTTCTCCCTCTGTGATGTAGCGCTTGCCATCGTGTCGGGGCCGGTCGCGCGGAACGGCCTCCTCCTTGTCTTTGCCACGAGAGCGGCTGCCCTCGTCTCTGTCCTTACCAGGGTGGTGCACAGGCCCGACCATGTTAATGCTGAACGAGAAACTTGGCTGGCACCTCCCGGGGTAAGTGTACTCCACCATGTTAACGGCGGGGAATGGATGCGTGTCAACCTTCGTGGCGTACTGGCTGAAAATTAGACGGCCTTGTTTTATCGCCATTTGGATCTGCTGACGCCATGGGTGAACGTGTTATGCCACTTGCAATATGGCTTTCCGTTCAGCTCTTGCGCCGCAGGGATTTTATGGCCTTCGGGTAACTTCAGCTGCTTCTCCTTGAGTAAGAGGTCGAAAATCTGCTCAGCTTTGCTTACGTCGAAGTCAAACCCTCTCGCAGAACCTTGCGGTTTAACCCATTTGCAGGACACGGGGCTTGCCCCCCGAGCCCATTCAGCCACCGCTACCTCCTGATCTCCAGCAGAGTCTTCATCTTCCTCTGTCTCAACCAGGACTACCGAGCGCTTGAACTTGTCCTGGTACAACTCTGGGTGGCGCTGTTCATATAATGACAGTTTCTGAACCATATGCGCCAGTGAAGCGTACTCTGCTTGGGAAGCCATATCCTTGATCGGCGATGCGAGACCCACCACTGCCAGCCCGACTGCTTCTTTTTCAGTCAAACGAGCCGAATAGCATTGGTTCCTGACGGTCCTGAAGCGCTGGATGTATTCTGACACCGTTTCTCCGCGCTTCTGTCGTACTTGTGCTAGATCAGCAATGCCAGCCTCGGAAGCCTCCGAGTGGTACTGCATGTGGAACTGCTCCTCCATCTGCTTCCACGTCCGGATCGAATCTGGTGGCAGCGAGGTATACCACCCGAAAGCCGATCCTGTGAGGGACTGTGCAAAGAACCTCACACGTAATGCATCTGACGCTGAGATCGTGCCCAACTGCGCCAAATATCGGCTCACATGCTCAATTAAACTAGAGCCTTCCGATCCACTAAACTTGGAGAATTCAGGGAGCCGATACTTGGGTGGTAGTGGGATCAAATCATACTCGTTGGGGTACGGCTTGAAATAGCAGATTGTCCTCCTTTTCGGCACCATGCCGAACTGGTCTCTCAAGATTGCACTAATCTGATCCACGGTGCTAGCTGCAGGAGTCGAGCTTTGAAGATTCGTTGGAGTGGCATACTTAGCTAGCCACGCCTGCTTCTCAAGATCTGATCCAGAAGCCCCTCCTGCTGTTCCAGAAATCCCTAGTGCTGCAGTCTGGTTCGTGCGCGCCCAGTTACTGCACTCTGGCACATATGTGCACATGTATCTGTGCGGGATCTCCCTAGGCGGTTCATACAAGAACTGGTAATCACTAGGATCACCACCGATCTTGTAGACGACGTATGCCGGTGAATTCGGCACCTTTGGTGCTGCTAGCGCGAATGGCAGCCGTGGTCGGGTCTGGAGCGGTATCTCTCCTTGGTGAGTCCCTAGAGCAGGTCCTGACGGAGAGTACTGATGCTTCATGATTTCCTGGACCACGCGAAGCATGACACGCTCCAAAGTGTTCACCAGGCTCTCAGAATGGCGGTGTAGCGAATGAGCTACCATGTGATTAACCTCCTGACGTAGAGACCTGGTGCGTTCTTCTGAAGGAGTAGACAGATCCACTCCATCGAGAGCGCCTTCAGGTGAGAACCGTTTCCACCTGATGCCGTGTGAGCGGGTCCTATGGAAAGAGCCGATGAGGTCGGCTTCGAAGAGAGCTTTGATGTCGTCATACTTCTTCTTGAGCTCCTCAGTCAGATCTCCGTACGTGACTGGATCTTCCGCCATCTCTGATGCGGATGATGATGCAGTTGATGTAGAAGACTGTCCCACCGGGCGTGCCAGAATGTGTTGACCACCAAAACCCACCGGCGAGTAGCGACGGGCAACACGTAGAGCCGGGAGGCTCCCAGAACTGCGGTGGGCCCTGGTCCCTCGAGCGACGGCCCGCAATGCTCCGGCACGCACGTCCGATGCCTGGTGCAGGGCGTGCCACCCGACCTATACCCGGTCGGGAAGGTGATGGATTGCTTCGCTTAGTTTCCTGCATGGCATACACGTAAACATTAAATACGAGCCTCGATCGGCTCTCGGGTTGTCTCGTGAATCGGCTCAAGGAGCCGATCCACCCATGATTCGTACGAGATCTACGATAACATGGTGGTCCTGCTTGATCAATATTGAGTTAAAACGACCTACAACGATTTAGGGTTTTCACCACATAATCGGAACATCCTACATGTGATTGAGCCTGGCAGACACGAAAGATGATAATAAACCAACCCTAGACAAGGCCTAAAAACCAACATAGAGTTGATTCCCGGAACATCTTCTCTAGGGCTAGCAAACTACACCCTACGTGCTACTGGATCCTTCAACCCGTTTGCAAGGCCTAACTATGTAGATATTAAATTAATCCTTGAAGAACAAGGAGCAATCATAACGGATCGGATCTACTAAACAAGGATCAAGCAAGGTGCTGCCCTTACACCTAAGATAGGTGTAAAGGCAGCTAGATGTCTAAGGGTAGCATAGATAAAAGCATATATCATGGTAAAACAATGCTAACCCTAACACATCTACGATAACTACGTTGCTCGCCATCAACAAGGCTTCAGCACGAGCAACGCATGAACAACGAATAAACGTATACTGCCGATGCGATCTAGGCAGCATGGTGCTTACCCGGAAGAAACCCTCGAAACAAGGGGTGGCGATGCGCCTAGATTGGTTTGTTGTGAACGTGATCGTCCTCCTTCTCAATAACCCTAGATACATATTTATAGTCCGTAGACTTTCTAACGTGGGAATAATCTCAACCGTGTACGAGCCAAATTCTACCTTTTAATCCTAACCGACACGTATCCTACTATATTTACAGATACACGGGCAAACTAGCCCAAACTTCTTGTACAAGGCCGGTTCATGTATATCTTCCGTGTATATTCTCCAAGCCCATCTTAATCACGGCCCACCTCTGATCCGGTTAAATTCTGGTGAGAACAGATATTCACCTCCGCGATCAGATCGTAGAAATTTAATCTTCTTGTTACGTTGATTTTCTACTTCACTTTGGAATTCCTTAAACTTCTCGAAAGTTTCGGATTTATGTTTCATGAAATAGATATACCCATATCTACTCAGATCATCCGTGAAGGTTAGAACATAACGATAACCACCGTGCGATGCTACACTCATTGGTCCGCACACATCGGTATGTATGATTTCCAATAAGTCGGTAGCTCGCTCCATCATACCAGAAAATGGAGTCTTAGTCATTTTTCCCATTAGACATGCTTCGCATCTATCAAGTGACTCAAAGTCAAGTGATTCAAGTAATCCATCGGTATGGAGTTTCTTCATGCGTTTCACTCCAATATGACCAAGACGACAGTGCCACATATAAATAGAATTATCATTCAATTTAATTCGCTTAGCATCAATGTTATGTATATGCGTATCACTACTATCGAGATCTAACAGAAATAAGCCATTCTTTTCAGGAGCTCGACCATAAAAGATATTACTCATAAAAATAGAACAACCATTATTCTCAAACTTGAATGAATAACCGTATTGCATTAAACAAGATCCAGATATAATGTTCATGCTCAATGCGGGTACAAATAACAATTATTTAGGCTTAAAACTAATCCCGAAGGTAGATGTAGAGGAAGTGTGCCGACAGCGATCACATCGACTTTGGATCCGTTTCCAACGTGCATCGTTACTTCATCTTTCAGTAGTCTTCGTTTATTCTTTAGTTCCTATTTTGAGTTACAAATATGAGCAACCGAACCAGTATCAAATACCCAGGTAGTAGAACGAGAACCAGTGAGATAAACATCTATAACATGTATATCAGATATACCTTCTTTCTTCTTCTTGACAAGGCCGCTCTTCGGATCAGCCGGATACTTGGAGCAATTACGCTTCCAGTGTCCCTTCTCCTTGCAGTAATAGCACTCAGCATCAGGCTTAGGACCGTTCTTAGGTTTCATAGGAGGCGTGGCAGCTTTCTTGCCACCCTTCTTGAATTTCCCCTTAGACTTGCCCTATTTCTTGAAACTGGTGGTCTTGTTGACCATCAACACTTGGTGCTCTTTCTTGATCTCAATCTCAGCAGCTTTTAGCATGCCAAAGAGTTCCGGTAACTCCTTGTTCGTGTTCTGCATATTGTAGTTCATCACAAAGTTCTTGTAACTTGGTGGCAGTGATTGAAGGACACGATTAATCCCCGATCCGTTAGGAATCACTATTCCCAAGTCACTGAGTTTCTTCGCATGCCCGGTCATGGCGAGCATGTGCTCACTAACGGAGCTGCCTTCTTCCATCATGCAGCTGAAGAAGTGTTTCGATGCGTCATAGCATTCCACGGCCGCATGAGTTTCAAATATAGCTTTCAGCTCATTGACCAACTCATGAGGATCGTGGTGCTCAAAACGTTTTTGAAGATCGGCTTCCAGACTGGACAGGATGTGATACGTCACCGACGTATCGATAATTTCTTATGTTCCATGCCACATTATTGATGTTATCTACATGTTTTATGCACACTTTATGTCATATTCGTGCATTTTCTGGAACTAACCTATTAACAAGATGCCGAAGTGCCGCTTGCTTGTTTCTCGCTGTTTTTGGTTTCGTAAATCCTAGTAACGAAATATTCTCGGAATTGGACGAAATCAACGCCCGTGGTCCTATTTTGCCACGAAGCTTCCGGAAGTCCGAAGAAGAGACGAAGAGGGGCCACGAGGGGCCACACCCTAGGGCGGCGCGACCCCCTTGGCCGCGCGGCCCTGTGGTGTGGGGCCCTCGTGCCGCCTCTTGACCTGCCCTTCCGCCTACTTAAAGCCTCCGTTGCGAAACCCCCAGTACCGAGAGCCACGATACGGAAAACCTTCCAGAGACGCCGCCATTGCCGATCCCATCTCGGGGGATCCAGGAGATCGCCTCCGGCACCCTGCCGGAGAGGGGAATCATCTCCCGGAGGACTCTACGCCGCCATGGTCGCCTCCGGAGTGATGTGTGAGTAGTCTACCCCTGGACTATGGGTCCATAGTAGTAGCTAGATGGTTGTCTTCTCCCCATTGTGCTATCATTGTCGGATCTTGTGAGCTTCCTAACATGATCAAGATCATCTATCTGTAATTCTATATGTTGCGTTTGTTGGGATCCGATGAATAGAGAATACTTGTTATGTTGATTATCAAAGTTATGTCTATGTGTTTTTTATGATCTTACATGCTCTCCGTTATTAGTAGATGCTCTGGCCAAGTTGATGCTAGTAACTCCAAGAGGGAGTATTTATGCTCGATAGTGGGTTCATGTCTCCGTGAATCTGGAGGGGTGACAAGAACCTCTAAGGTTATGGATGTGCTTGTTGCCACTAGGGATAAAACATTGGTGCTATGTTCAAGGATGTAGTCACTAGTTACATTACGCGCACTACTTAATGCAATTGTCCGTTGTTAGCAACTTAATACCGGAAGGGGTTCGGATGATAACCTCGAAGGTGGACTTTTTAGGCATAGATGCAGTTGGATGGCGGTCTATGTACTTTGTCGTAATGCCCAATTAAATCTCACTATACTCATCATAATATGTATGTGCATGGTCATGCCCTCTTTATTTGTCAATTGCCCAACTGTAATTTGTTCACCCAACATGTTGTTTATCTTATGGGAGAGACACCTCTAGTGAACTGTGGACCCCGGTCCAATTCTCTATACTGAAATACAATCTACTGCAATATTGTTTCTACCGTTTTCTCGCAAACAATCATCTTCCACACAATACGGTTAATCCTTTGTTACAGCAAGCCGGTGAGATTGACAACCTCACTATTTCGTTGGGGCAAAGTACTTTGGTTGTGTTGTGCAGGTTCCACGTTGGCGCCGGAATCCCTGGTGTTGCGCCGCACTACATCCCACCGCCATCAACCTTCAACGTGCTTCTTGGCTCCTCCTGGTTCGATAAACCTTGGTTTCTTTCTGAGGAAAAACTTGCTGCTGTGCGCATCATACCTTCCTCTTGGGGTTCCCAACGAACGTGTGAGTTACACGCCATCAAGCTCTTTTTCTGGCGCCGTTGTCGGGGAGATCAAGACACGCTGCAAGGGGAGTCTCCACTTCTCAATTTCTTTACTTTGTTTTTGTCTTGCTTAGTTTTATTTACTACTTTGTTTGCTGCACTAAATCAAAATACAAAAAAATTAGTTGCTAGTTTTACTTTATTTGCTATCTTGTTTGCTATATCAAAAACACAAAAAAATTAGTTACTTGCATTTACTTTATCTAGTTTGCTTTATTTACTCGTTGCTAAAATGGCCAACCCTGAAAATACTAAGTTGTGTGACTTCACAACCACAAATAATAATGATTTCTTATGCACACCTATTGCTCCACCTGCTACTACAGCAGAATTCTTTGAAATTAAACCTCGCTTTACTCGAATCTTGTTATGCGAGAGCAATTTTCTAGTGTTAGTTCCGATGATGCCGCTGCCCATCTTAATAATTTTGTTGAACTATGTGAAATGCAAAAATATAAAGATGTAGATGGTGACATTATAAAATTAAAATTGTTCCCTTTCTCATTAAGAGGAAGAGCTAAAGATTGGTTGCTATCTCTCGCCTAAGAATAGTATTGATTCATGGACTAAATGCAAGGATGCTTTTATTGGTAGATATTATCCCCCTGCTAAAATTATATCTTTGAGGAGTAGCATAATGAATTTTAAACAATTAGATACTGAACATGTTGCTCAAGCTTGGGAGAGAATGAAATCTTTGGTTAAAAATTGCCCAAACCATGGACTGACTACTTGGATGATCATCCAAACTTTCTATGCAGGACTAAATTTTTCTTCACGGAATTTATTGGATTCAGCTGTTGGAGGTACCTTTATGTCCATCACTCTTGGTGAAGCAACAAAGCTTCTTGATAATATGATGATCAACTACTCTGAATGGCACACGGAAAGAGCTCCACAAGGTAAGAAGGTAAATTCTATCGAAGAAACCTCTTCCCTGAGTGATAAGATTGATGCTATTATGTCTATGCTTGTGAATGGTAGGCCTAATGTTAATTCTAATAATGTTCCGTTAGCATCATTGGTTGCTCAAAAAGAATATGTTGATGTGAATTTCATTAAAAATAACAATCACAATGATTCTAGGCCATATCCTGCTAATGGTAACTCTTATGGTAGATATGTTTCACCTAATGAAGAAAAGATGCTAGAAATTGAAAGATCCACCAAGAGCTTTATGCAATCACAATATGAGCAAAATAAATTGTTTACTAAAACTATGAATGAGCAATCTACCTTGTTGAAGAATATAGGGAATCAACTTGAAAATCTGAATAGGGAGATCTCGGGGTTGCAAACTAAACTTGCTAATGCTGAAAACCGAATCTCATACATGTCTGCATCACAATCTTCTTTAATTAATAAAATGGCTGCTAAACCTGAGGATTTAGATGACAAAATTACTACTACAGCAAATGCCATCCAAATTAGAATTAATGAGAATATAAGATTAATGGCTGAACTGCGTGCTAGGTGGGATAGAGAAGAAAATGAAAAACTAGCTAAAGAGAAGAATGTAGCTAAAGTTTGGACTATTACCACCACTTGTAATGCTAATGCTACACATGTTGCTGCACCTCCTACTAATAATAATAAAAGAATTGGTGTTAGCAATGTTTCCACTTCTAATGCAAAGCGCGAGAAACTGCTCGAAACCGCTAAAACTGCTGAAACCGCCTCGTGATAAAGCTGCTGAAATTTTTTCCAACATTGGGGATGATGATCCCATTGCTTTAGATTATAATGGTTTGAATTTTGATGATTGCCACATCTCTGAAGTTATAAAGTTCTTACAAAAACTTGCTAAAAGTCCTAATGCTAGTGCTATAAATTTGGCTTTCACGCAACATATTACAAATGCTCTCATAAAAGCTAGAGAAGAGAAACTAGAGCGCGAAGTCTCTATTCCTAAAAAGCTAGAGGATGGTTGGGAGCCCATCATTAAGATGAAGGTTAAAGATTTTGATTGTAATGCCTTATGTGATCTTGGTGCAAGTATTTCTGTTATGCCTAAGAAAATTTATAATATGCTTGACTTGCCACCGCTGAAAAATTGTTATTTGGATGTTAATCTTGCTGATCATTCTACAAAGAAACCTTTGGGGAAAGTTGATAATGTTCGCATTACCGTTAACAATAACCTTGTCCCCGTTGATTTTGTTGTCTTGGATATTGAATGCAATGCATCTTGTCCCATTATATTGGGAAGACCTTTTCTTCGAACTGTTGGTGCTATCATTGATATGAAGGAAGGTAATATAAAATATCAATTTCCTCTCAAGAAAGGTATGGAACACTTCCCTAGAAAGAGAATGAAGTTACCTTTTGATTCTATTATGAGAACAAATTATGATGTTGATACTTCGTCTCTTGATAATACTTGATATACACTTTCTGCGCCTAGCTGAAAGGCGTTAAAGAAAAGCGCTTATGGGAGACAACCCATGTTTTTACCTACAGTACTTTGTTTTTATTTTGTGTCTTGGAAGTTGTTTACTACTGTAGCAACCTCTCCTTATCTTAGTTTAGTGTTTTATTGTGCCAAGTAAAGTCGTTGATAGAAAAGTTCATACTAGATTTGGATTACTGCGCAGAAACAGATTTCTTTGCTGTCACGAATCTGGGCTGTTTTACCCTGTAGGTAACTCAGAAAATTATGCCAATTTACGTGAGTGATCCTCAGATATGTATGCAACTTTCATTCAATTTGAGCATTTTCATTTGAGCAAGTCTGGTGCCTCGATAAAATTCGTCAATACGAACTGTTCTGTTTTGACAGATTCTGCCTTTTATTTCGCATTGCCTCTTTTGCTATGTTGGATGAATTTCTTTGATCCATTAATGTCCAGTAGCATTATGCAATGTCCAGAAGTGTTAAGAATGATTGTGTCACCTCTGAATATGTTAATTTTTATTGTCGCTAACCCTCTAATGAGATGTTCTAAGTTTGGTGTGGAGGAAGTTTTCAAGGATCAAGAGAGGAGTATGATGCAACATGATCAAGGAGAGTGAAAGCTCTAAGCTTGGGGATGCCCCGGTGGTTCACCCCTGCATATATTAAGAAGACTCAAGCGTCTAAGCTTGGGGATGCCCAAGGCATCCCCTTCTTCATCGACAACATTATCAGGTTCCTCCCCCGAAACTATATTTTTATTCCATCACATCTTATGTGCTTTGCTTGGAGCGTCGGTTTGTTTTTGTTTTTTGTTTTGTTTGAATAAAATGGATCCTAGCATTCACTTTATGGGAGAGAGACACGCTCCGCTGTAGCATATGGACAAGTATGTCCTTAGTTTCTACTCATAGTATTCATGGCGAAGTTTCTCCTTCGTTAAATTGTTATATGGTTGGAATTGGAAAATGATACATGTAGTAATTGCTATAATGTTTTGGGTAATGTGATACTTGGCAATTGTTGTGCTCATGATTAAGCTCTTGCATCATATGCTTTGCACCCATTAATGAAGAAATATATAGAGCATGCTAAAATTTGGTTTGCATATTTGGTTTCTCTAAGGTCTAGATAATTTCTAGTATTGAGTTTGAACAACAAGGAAGACGGTGTAGAGTCTTATAATGTTTTCAATATGTCTTTTATGTGAGTTTTGCTGCACCGGTTCATCCTTGTGTTTGTTTCAAATAAGCCTTGCTAGCCTAAACCTTGTATCGAGTGGGAATACTTCTCATGCATCCAAAATACTTGAGCCAACCACTATGCCATTTGTGTCCACCATACCTACCTACTACATGGTATTTTCCGCCATTCCAAAGTAAATTGCTTGAGTGCTACCTTTAAAATTCCATCATTCACCTTTGCAATATATAGCTCATGGGACAAATAGCTTAAAAACTATTGTGGTATTGAATATGTAATTATGCACTTTATCTCTTATTAAGTTGCTTGTTGTGCGATAACCATGTTCACTGGGGACGCCATCAACTACTCATTGTTGAATTTCATGTGAGTTGCTATGCATGTTCGTCTCTTGTCTGAAGTAAGAGCGATCTACCACCCTATGGTTAAGCATGCATATTGTTAGAGAAGAACATTGGGCCGCTAACTAAAGCCATGATCCATGGTGGAAGTTTCAGATTTGGACATATATCCTCAATCTCAAATGAGAAAATTATTAATTGTTGTTACATGCTTATGCATAAAAGAGGAGTCCATTATCTCGTTGTCTATGTTGTCCCGGTATGGATGTCTAAGTTGAGAATAATCAATAGCGAGAAATCCAATGCGAGCTTTCTCCTTAGACCTTTGTACAGGAGGCATAGAGGTACCCCTTTGTGACACTTGGTTAAAACATGTGCATTGTGATGATCCGGTAGTCCAAGCTAATTAGGACAAGGTGCGGGCACTATTAGTATACTATGCATGAGGCTTGCAACTTGTAAGATATAATTTACATGATACATATGCTTTATTACTACCGTTGACAAAATTGTTTCATGTTTTCAAAATCAAAGCTCTAGCACAAATATAGCAATCGATGCTTTTCCTCTATGGAGGACCATTCTTTTACTTTCAATGTTGAGTCAGTTCACCTATTTCTCTCCACCTCAAGAAGCAAACACTTGTGTGAACTGTGCATTGATTCCTACATACTTGCTTATTGCACTTATTATATTACTCTATGTTGACAATATCCATGAGATATACATGTTACAAGTTGAAAGCAACCGCTGAAACTTAATCTTCTTTTGTGTTGCTTCAATGCTTTTACTATGAATTATTGCTTTATGAGTTAACTCTTATGCAAGACTTATTGATGCTTGTCTTGAAGTGCTATTCATGAAAAGTCTTTGCGATATGATTCACTTGTTTACTCATGTAATATACATTGTTTTGATCGCTGCATTCACTACATATGCTTTACAAATAGTATGATCAAGGTTATGATGGCATGTCACTCCGTAAATTATCCGTGTTATCGTTTTACTCGCTCGGGACGAGCGGAACTAAGCTTGGGGATGCCGATACGTCACCGACGTATCGATAATTTCTTATGTTCCATGCCACATTATTGATGTTATCTACATGTTTTATGCACACTTTATGTCATATTCGTGCATTTTCTCGGAACTAACCTATTAACAAGATGCCGAAGTGCCGCTTGTCGTTTCCTGCTGTTTTTGGTTTCAGAAATCCTAGTAACGAAATATTCTCGGAATTGGACGAAATCAACGCCCAGGGTCCTATTTTGCCACGAAGCTTCCAGAAGTCCGAAGAAGAGACGGAGAGGGGCCACGAGGGGGCCACACCCTAGGGCGGCGCGGCCCCCCTTGGCCGCGCGGCCCTGTGGTGTGGGGCCCTCGTGCCGCCTCTTGACCTGCCCTTCCGCCTACTTAAAGCCTCCGTTGCGAAACCCCCAGTACCGAGAGCCACGATACGGAAAACCTTCCAGAGACGCCGCCATTGCCGATCCCATCTCGGGGATCCAGGAGATCGCCTCCGGCACCCCGCCGGAGAGGGGAATCATCTCCCGGAGGACTCTACGCCGCCATGGTCGCCTCCGGAGTGATGTGTGAGTAGTCTACCCCTGGACTATGGGTCCATAGCGAGTAGCTAGATGGTTGTCTTCTCCCCATTGTGCTATCATTGTCGGATCTTGTGAGCTGCCTAACATGATCAAGATCATCTATCCGTAATTCTATATGTTGCGTTTGTTGGGATCCGATGAATAGAGAATACTTGTTATGTTGATTATCAAAGTTATGTCTATGTGTTGTTTATGATCTTGCATGCTCTCCGTTATTAGTAGATGCTCTGGCCAAGTTGATGCTAGTAACTCCAAGAGGGAGTATTTATGCTCGATAGTGGGTTCATGTCTCCGTGAATCTAGAGGGGTGACAAGAACCTCTAAGGTTATGGATGTGCTGTTGCCACTAGGGATAAAACATTGGTGCTATGTTCAAGGATGTAGTCACTAGTTACATTACGCGCAATACTTAATGCAATTGTCTGTTGTTAGCAACTTAATACTGGAAGGGGTTCGGATGATAACCTGAAGGTGGACTTTTTAGGCATAGATGCAGTTGGATGGCGGTCTATGTACTTTGTCGTAATGCCCAATTAAATCTCACTATACTCATCATAATATGTATGTGCATGGTCATGCCCTCTTTATTTGTCAATTGCCCAACTGTAATTTGTTCACCCAACATGCTGTTTATCTTATGGGAGAGACACCTCTAGTGAACCGTGGACCCCGGTCCAATTCTCTATACTCGAAATACAATCTCATCGCAATACTCGTTTCTACTCGTTTTCTCGCAAACAATCATCTTCCACACAATACGGTTAATCCTTTGTTACAGCAAGCCGGTGAGATTGAAAACATCACCGTTTCGTTGGGGCAAAGTACTTTGGTTGTGTTGTGCAGAGTTCCACGTTGGCGCCGGAATCCCCGGTGTTGCGCCGCACTACATCCCGCCGCCATCAACCTTCAACGTGCTTCTTGGCTCCTCCTCGGTTCGATAAACTTTGGTTTCTTTCTCGAGGGAAAACTTGCTGCTGTGCGCATCATACCTTCCTCTTGGGGTTCCCAACGAACGTGTGAGTTACACGCCATCGGGATGGCACACCGAACTTGAGAGTACCGAGCTTTCCGAGTCGCGTAAACATTCTTTACTTCATCGGTTTCAGTTTCGCAGGAGGGTCACCTAGCGGTGCATCAAGCACATATTGCAGATTTCCGCCGGAGAGGAAGATCCTCACATGACGGAACCGAGTCGGTGAAGTTGCTACCATTGCTCTTAAGCTTTTCTTTCTCTAGGAACCGGTTAAAATTGATTGGGGACGCCATCTCTACAACATATATTTGCAAAAGTTTAGACTAAGTTTATGACAAATTGAGTTCAAATTTTAATTCAACATAATTAAAAATCTAGGTGAACTCCCACTCAAAACAAATCCCTCGCATTGTCTTAGTGATCACACGAACCAAATCCACCACACCTAAGTCCGATCATCACGAGACAAGGTGTAATTTCAATGGCGAACACTCAAAGTGTTCATCATATCAACCATATGATTCATGCTCTACCTTTCGGTATCACGTGTTCCGAGACCATGTCTGTACATGCTAGAGTCGTCAAGGCCACCTTAGTATCCGCATGTGCAAAACTGGCTTGCACCCGTTGTATGCACTTGTTGATTCTATCACACCCGATCATCACGAGATGCTTCGAAACGGCAAGTCTTGGCAACGGTGCTACTAAGGATGAACACTTTATTATCTTGATATTTTAGTGAGGGATCATCTTATAATGCTACCGTCGCGATCTATGCAAAATAAGATACATAAAAGGATTAACATCACATGCAGTTCATATGTGATATGATATGGCCCTTTTTGTTTTTGCGCCTTTGATCTTCATCTCCAAAGCACGGACATGATCTCCATCATCTTCGGGCAAAATCTCCATCATCGTCGGCGTAGCGTCAAGGTCAATGGCGCCGTCTTCATGGTTGTTCACCTCATGTAGCAACTATTACAACTATTTTGAAATACTACTCAACATGAAATTTAAAGACAACCATAAGGCTCCTGCCGGTTGCCACAATACAATAATGATCATCTCATACATATTCATCATCACATTATGGCCATATCACATCACCAAACCCTGCAAAAACAAGTTAGACGTCTCTAATTTGGTTTGCATATTTTACGTGGTTTAGGGTTTTCGAGAGAGATCTAATCTACCTACGAACATGAACCACAACATTGATACTAATGTTGTCAATAGAAGAGTAAATTGAATCTTCACTATAGTAGGAGAGACGAGACACCCGCAAAGCCTCTTATGCAATACAAGTTGCATGTCGAACGAGGAACAAGTCTCATGAACGCGGTCATGTAAAGTTAGTCCGAGCCGCTTCCTCCCACTATGCCACAAAGATGCAAAGTACTCAAACTAAAGATAACAAGAGCATCAACGCCAACAAAACCATTGTGTTCTACTCGTGCAACCATCTATGCATAAACACGGCTCTGATACCACTGTAGGGATTCGTTGCATAGAAAACAAAAAAAAATCCTACCGCGAGAACGCAATCCAAGACAAGATGCAATCTAGAAGACGGTAGCAATGAGGGGATGATCGAGACTCACCCTTGAAGACTTCCAAAGCCTACAAGATGAGGCTCTTGTTGCTGAGGTAGACGTTCACTTGCCGCTTGCAAAAGCGCGTAGAAGATCTTGATCACGGTGCCACGATCGGGCAGCACCTCCGTACTCGGTCACACGTTCGGTGTTGATGAAGACGACGTCCACCTCCCCGTTCCAGCGGGCAGCAGAAGTAGTAGCTCCTCCTTGAATCCGGCAGCACGACGGCGTGGTGGCGGTGGCGATGGAGATCTCCGGCAGAGCTTCGCTAAGCGTTGCGGGAGAGGAGGAGGAGTGGGGCGGCTAGGGTTTGGGGAGAGGGGGTGGCCGGCTACCTTGGGGTGCGGCCAAGGTGGTGGTGTTGTGGTATCCGGCCCCCTCCCCTTGGCCCCTCATTATATAGGTGGAAGCCCCAAGTGTTGGAGTACAAGTCTTCGAATAAGACCCCAACCCAAAACCTTCCATGTAGTAGGGAAATCTACCCATGGTGGGAATCCCACTTGTGGTGGGATTCCCCCCTTCCATGTGGGGGTGGCCGGCCATCTTGGTGGAGTCCAAGGTGGACTCCCCCCTCTAGGGTTGGCCGGCCATGGGGAGGTGGAGTCCCTCCGGGACTCCTCCTTCCTTAGTGATTTCTTCCGGACTTTTCTAGAACCTTCTAGAACCTTCCGTAGAATCTTCCGGATCATTTTAAATCTTGTAAAATGACTTCCTATATATGAATCTTATTCTCCGGACCATTCGGGAACTCCTCGTGATGTCCGGGATCTCATCCGGGACTTCGAACAAAACTTCGAACTCCATTCCATATTCAAGTTCTACCATTTCAACATCAAACCTTAAGTGTGTCACCCTACGGTTCGTGAACTATGCGGACATGGTTGAGTACTCTCTCCGATCAATAACCAATAGCGGGATCTGGAGATCCATAATGGCTCCCACATATTCAACGATGACTTCAGTGATCGAATGAACCATTCACATATGATACCAATTCCCTTTATCACGCGATATTTTACTTGTCCGAGGTTTGATCATCGGTATCACTCTATACCTTGTTCAACCTCGTCTCCTGACAAGTACTCTTTACTCGTACCGTGGTATGTGGTCTCTTATGAACTTATTCATATGCTTGCAAGACATTAGATGACATTCCACCGAGAGGGGCCGGAGTATATCTATCCGTCATCGGGATGGACAAATCCCATCGTTGATCCATATGCCTCAACTCATACTTTTCGGATACTTAATCCCACCTTTATAACCACCCATTTACGCAGAGTGGTGTTTGATGTAATCAAAGTACCTTTCCGGTATAAGTGATTTATATGATCTCATGGTCATAAGGACTAGGTAACTATGTATCGAAAGCTTATAGCAAATAACTTAATGACGTGATCTTATGCTACGCTTAATTGGGTGTGTCCATTACATCATTCATATAATGATATAACCTTGTTATTAATAACATCCAATGTTCATGATTATGAAACTAATCATCCATTAATCAACAAGCTAGTTAAGAGGCATACTAGGGACTCTTTGTTGTTTACATATCACACATGTATCAATGTTTCGGTTAATACAATTATAGCATGGTATATAAACATTTATCATAAACATAAAGATATATAATAACCACTTTTATTATTGCCTCTTGGGCATATCTCCAACAAATGGGCCCCACCATACCCAGAAGTACCGCAACAATTCCTCTGGAGGATTCACCCAAAGATACAACAATCCCCTTGCTCAGAGTTATCGCCCCAACTACACCAACAACAATGGAGGACCCCCGAAGCCCGGAGGCAACAACAACAACAGCCACCACAACAACAACCACCCCAACAGCAACAACAACAATGGAAACAACAACAACACCAATACTTCCCCGAGGACTGGGAGCAATGCTACCCCCGTCACCCCCAAGGACAAGGCAACCATCAACTGCTATGAATGTGGAGTTGTGGGTCACTACTCCAACGAGTGCCCCAAGAAGCTTGCCAAGATTGCCGCCAATACCGCAGCACCCACTACAAGGAAAAGGGGTACCGCTGGCGAACTAAAAATGCCCATTGCCGGCGCACCACGAGCCCGCCGGTGCGAACGCGCCGGTGATAAATGGTCACTACCGGCGCACCAGGCAGTGCACCGGCGATAGATGGATACTGCCGGCGCGCCTTCGACGCTTCGCTGGCAAAGAACCATTTTCACCGGCGCACCATCAGGTGCGCCTGCAGTAGTGCTTCCAGCACTGGCGCATTCCACGTGCGCCGGCAGTAGGTCATTTAGGTGCGCCGGCAATAAATTCGAAAATTCTTTTTTCAGCTTTTTTCCAGCATATTACAATACATATTTGACAGACAGCAGTATATATTTACAACGCAGTTCATATTTATACAATATTACATGCAATATGAGAAGCACATAGAGAGCCAAGTTTCATTTCGGTATCAGTACACAAATACGCAAGTCTCGTTTCGGAATGTTGATTCATACAACACATGTGCATATGCAACACCGAACGACGAAGTTTCACAAAGTTAGAAGTCTTGGTACATAGTCGTCACAAGTATCATCATACACCTCACAATGTAGGTCCTAACCTAAACTACAATCACATAGAACATGACCAACATGGTCATGATGACCATCATCACGAAGGCCATGGTCTTCATCCGGTTCCTCCTCATGTCCCTCGTCTCTCCCGCTAGATAACGGGCGTATCTTCCTTCCGCCTCCACCCTAGTGGGGTATCCCTTGTAGTCGTTGCCGCTGAAACGGTGCACCTGTCTCCGACAGTCCTCCCGCCGTCGTAGACTCCAGGAACCCTCCCCTTGTACACGACATATGTCGTCGGCATCTCCATTCACAAGACAAGTAAAACGTTAGTACCAATGCAATGAACAAGTGCCAACTCAAATAAGAGACAAGTAGTATGAACTAAATAGCATGTGCCTCATACTTTGTTGGTCGAAATAAATAATAACATACAGGGATGGGGTCGGTGAGGCTAGGTAGGATGCACAATAGATTGATATTTGTGGCCATCACACCAAGCCTCACCGGCCCCACCCCGGAAGTGTACAAGTGACCGAACATTTTAATCATCGGCCAATGCAATTAAGAAGTGCGAACTCAAATAGAAGACAAGTAGTACGAATTAAATAGCGTGCCTCATACTCTGTCGGTCGAAACAAATATTAACATCCAGGGATGGAGTAAGTGAGGCTAGGTAGGATGCACAATAGATTGATACCTGTGGCCGTCGCACCAAGGCTCACTGGCTCCACCCCCGAGTGTACGATTGACCGAACATTCTAATCATCGGCGAACTCCAAATACGAGGCAAGTAGTGATCGAGTAAATGCAAATAATTATTAAGCTTTGTACGCCATAATCTTGAAATATATAGCAAAGTAAATGAAACTACAGACACATGTTCACATGCACATTCATACAACTAAATAAAAGCAACTAGTCGATTCTATGGGAATATATAGCAATTATTACAAGTACGGAAGTTCAAGGACATATCGTTCAAGCTTTAGCAAGTGTTCCCGTCGTAGGATCAGGTTGTACGCCTAGGGGGAATGGACGGCAGCCCTCAAGCGAGTTGAACAGCCTCTCATCACGCGACATCTCCAAGCGGAGTTCTATCTCGTCATTAGGTGGTAGACCATAGCCGTAGAAGAACTCGCCGGACCTATTGTTGACATCCTCGCAGGATTATCGTGCAAATGAACCGCTGGATGCGACCCCGGTTCTTTCTAATCTCTCTATCGTGGACATCCGCCATGTTTGCAAACCTGTTTCGAGATTCTCTCGGCAGCAACATGTCATCTCGCGTACTTTATGTACTCCTGCATCTGAAGGATGGCGTACCACGCATCCATCCCATTGTCGGGCGTCGACTGCCTGAGGCAGGGGAAGTTGGTTGTGTGGGTTAAGACCAAGCCTCCTAGGGATTTCCTCTCTACTTTGAGGGGGCCTGCCTTGTTGGCGAAGCCGGCGAGAGCATCATTGAGAAGGGCCCTGATGTGGGTGTAGTCTTTCTTGCGGTCCCTACCCGAGTCGAGATAGATCGCATGCGAGTGTTGCGGGTGCACGACGATGAGGGTGCAGAACTTGTCTCGCGGAAAACACACGGATTAACCTTTGGAAATGCAAATGGAGATATAGGATAGAATGGTGATGGGGGACTAGCGAGTGATTACTTACTCGGGGAAGTAAGGGATGAGAATGGCGCCCTTCTTAATGTTCGCCGAGCATGAAATCCTCGACCTGTCGGGTGGCAATCGCGCGATCCCCGGCGTTGCGGATGATGCTCTCCCGCATATAGAAGGGGTCCATTATCGCGATGGTCGGCGTCCCCTCCTTAACAATCCGGGAAGACAAGCTAAGAGCAACTAGGCGAACCACACTAAAGTGGAGCGCTTGCATGCGATAGATGCTGAAGATGTCGTTGAACCGGATGAAGCACAAGTCCGCGGGGTACTTCTCGACGAAGTTCATGCCGGCTTGGCACCTTCGCCACGAAGAGAGGGTAACCGGGATCTTTTGATTTGAGAAGAAGGTTCTCCACATGCAAGACAAGTCTCATGCAAGCTCCTCCTATCCGGGGTGAGTTTCTTCACGACATGCTCCGGCAGCATCGGTTGACCCAAGTGATGCGGAGGTCGCCAATTGTTTGGCAACTTGTCAAGGAGTGGGACCTTGTCCTTGGATTTGGCCGCCGCCGCCTTGTCTTGGGCGTCCTTCTTATTTTGCCTCTTCCTCTTCTTGGGTTGTACTGATGGACCCTCCATCGCCGTAGTGGCCGTAGCACGGAGTGTGTTTGGGCTCAACATATTTTTGACGGCGGCGGTGGCGACCTCCTCAGGATTTTCCTCCTCGGCCGTTTCTTGAGAATCGAACGAGCCTTCTTGGAGCACACATATTTCAAGCCCGGCGCATCCTCATGGACAACTTGTGAAGACGTAGGAATATCCCATTGGAAGTTGTCACGTTCGTATTCCTCGGCCTCCGGCGCACGTGGCTGTTGTGGTGGGGCGCCGACCTCCGGCGCAGCTGGCCGTTCTGGTGGGGAGATGACCATGGGCGCCGCTGGCTGTCGTGGAGGGACGCTGACATGTGGCGCCGCAAGGTGCTTGTCTTTGCTTGCCGTCGACCCCGAGTAGGTGTTGATCCGAATTAGGGTCTTCGGCCATAGCAGTACCCAACCCTTCAGTGAGGCCAGATTCAACAGGCTATCGTCATCGGCACCATGCGGTTGATTAGGAGGAAACAAATCCCCATAGCCCGGTAACGCCCGATCCACTTCAACCCGGTAAACGTCATCCGCCATATCTCGTGTGTGCCACTTCTTATCCAGGGGCCGAAGGATGGACCCCTCGCGACGTCTTTGAGTTCGTCATTTACTCTCATCGGGAAGATGCATGGCGTTGAGAGCGCTGCGAGAACATGTGTATGGCGTTAGAGAGAGGGCAAGGATGACGAAACTAATATATTAACTTGATGTACACATTAGTTAATTACCGTGAGGGCGTTGAGCTCGGATAATGTCGACGGGCCAGCACATGCGGCGGCGGGCGTGCAAGTGACGGAGGGGCTGCTACCCGGCATGGACGGTGAATCCCTAGCACCGGCGACATTGCCGGCGGCCGGAGGAGTCTCCATTATAACATTGTCATTGCCGGCGGACGGCGGCACCATCGAGTTGCTGCCGTTGAAGCTAACCACTTGCATTTTCGGGGGGGGGGCCTTGTTTGCCACCCTCATACCACGCTTGTAGAGCGTTGAAATCTGCTTGGACTCCGGCGGCGACTTCAGCTTTGACTTCGGTACAAGTGTAGCTTTGAGTTGCGGTACCGGTTGCGTGTACAAAACCAGCTTGGACTTGGGCTAGGATTGACTCCCTCATTTCCTCCGCCTCCCGCTGCTTCCTCTCATTACGCGCATTTTTATCGGCCGCGGACGACAAGCCATAGTGACCATGCTTGTAGCCCGTACCGGCGCCGACCACACGGCCTCTATGCGGCCTTCTCGTCGGTGAATGCTCATTAACGATGTTTAGCGCCCGTACGAGAGGCTTGTCCCGAGCTACCCTGCCCGTCGACGCCCGGGACGAGGAGCCTTCGTCACCTTGAGAAAGTCTTTGTCTTTCTTCTTCCTCGCGGAAGAAACGCGAACCATTTAGAAATGTTGCTACTATTATATGAACGATACTTGATCTAATTAAACCGGTAAATTGCTTACCAGTTTTTTCTCCAACGCCGGGACCTTCTCGGTCATTCGTGAACCAAATTATGTCGGTTACGACCTTCGGGTCCGTGACAAGTTCCCCGGTTAGTTTCTTCTTATGGTACCGGGACCCGATGAATCTTCTTTCAAGCGGGTCCTTGTACTTGAGCCAGGGGTTCTCAATGCCGGCATTTACATACGCCTCGTCCTCCTTCGCCCAATAGGGCTCCTTTCCCTCGTACCCATGGCTCCCAAGGTTGTGGTTGCCGATGTTAAGCTCCCGCATTTCCTTCCCCCACAACTTGCGATTCTTGGTTGCTTGTAGCTCTTCATTGGCCACAAAAGCATCAAAGTCCGCCTGGGTGACATGCGGAAAGGCGGAGTGGACCTCTTCGAAACCTTTGCCCTCGGCAATCAGCTTCCGCACCATGTACTTATAGCTGCTGAGGTGTTTGGTGAACTTCAGGAGGGCTTGTGAGTTCACAATGTTGTTGGTTTGATGACGGGAGGCGTAGTCGCCTAGGAACTTGTATCGTGCGTGCAACCTCGCAATGAGCTGGGCTCGCAAAGGCGCTTTGCTCTCAGCTCGGAGGTCCGTCTCGTTGAGATTGACGACCTCTCGGAGGATACATGCCGGTTGGTTGCCGTACCCCTTGGCAACATCCTAGGCTCCACCTAGGCAAACCACCGGCGGGGTCCACCTCTTTGATCGTGTCTCTGCTCGGTGCCGACCGTGTTTTGGCGCCTTGCCTTCCGCGGCCTCTTGGCTCCACTTGTCCCGGTGCCACTACTCCCGGCGGCGCCGCTAGGATCGTCGCCGCTTGTCTCGCCGCCACCCCGGCGGCGCCGGTTGCCTCATCGCCGCTAGGCTCGTAGGTACTACCCCGGCGGCGGCGCTTGCCTCGTTGCCGCTCGGCTCGTCGGCACTACCCCCGGCGGCATCCTCCATCTCATGGTCCTCGTCGCCGCCAACACCAGCGGCCTCGGCATCCTCCTCCGTCCTAAAGAAGTGCCTATTGTAGTGCTCCTCTAACTCTTCTTGAGACGACATGGTGGCTTGCACTAATAGAAGATGAAAAAGAGTTAGAATTCACGGAAAAATTCGGCATGACCTTTGCTAAAAATTGGTCATGCCGAGTGCTAGAATTGCCGGAACGGAAATGAATCGACATTCCGGCACTCAATAGCAACTCAATCCCTGTAACGAAATGCAAACATATATATAACAACTTCATTTTCACCGGAGCTCAACCATCACCATAATCAGCATGTTCATTTAGCTCAACCATCACCATAACCATAACCATAACAACAATATGCACAGCAGCAGCATGCATAGCATCAGCATTTAAATACCACCAGTAGCATTTCCACTATAATAAAAAACCCCAATTCATTTCCAGAGAAGCATGTACATCAAGTAAATGGGTCATCAATTTATCACAGCAAGAAAAATATGTGTGGATGAATAAAATCATCCAAACAGGGGCACCACAATCATATACCCCCAACGAGAGAAACCAAATACATTATATATACATAAGCTTCGGGGAATTACTTGGGGTCCAGAAAACTAATCCATGATATGAATGCTATGAGAAATACAAATGAGTGAAAAAGGTGTACAAATAAGTGGAATTAAAGTGACATTCCTTCACCTTGTACATGCACTCGGCCAATTAACTAAACAAAATCAATTTTCATTTTAGCTACTGCAAGTAAAATCAATTTTGAACCAAACCTCTATTTCATTTTCTTTTTTTGGCAGTAGGTAATGATGCATTTTCATTTTGAACCAAATTTATTTACAACTAGTGAGCATGCATGAGCATTTTGAACCAAACAATTGAGCATTTTTAACCAAGTAGCAATTTATGGCAGCATTTTTGCATTTCATTCTTGTTAGGAGCATGAGCATGAGCAAGCAATTTTGCATTTCATTCATGTTATGAGCATGAGCATGCAACACCTACACTGGAAGCAATTCATTTTGTATATTAGCATTTCATTTTTGTTATTAGCATGAACTAGAGAATGCATTTCATTAGGCATTTAAATGAACCAGAGAATGCATTCTTGCTATATATGAACCCTAAAAATTTAATAAACAAGAATCAAGAATGTGTAAACCAACATAAAGCAAACCAGAAGCATTTAGTATATAAAGCATTTACTAAATATAAATTGAAACCCTAAATACTAACCAGCAATGAACTCCACCTAATGAACTAAATACCTAAGCAACATGAACTAAGCAACATTTTAATTTTAAACCAGTAGCTAAACCAGTAGTAGCATTTGCTACTGCCAACTAGTGTTCATTTCATTTAAATGGACCATGTACTGCTAGCAAATTTTATTAACTAAACCTACTAAATTATTTTAACTAGAGAACCATCATATTATTATGAACATACCTAAGAAACATGAACCTAGCTAGCTGCATTTCATCTAACCAGAGAGGCAAAAGAAAAGAAAAACATGAAAAGAAGCACTGAAAATCCCCATTTTTTGCTACTGCATTTCATCATTTAATTCCAAACCAGAGAATGAATTCATTGTAGTGCTCTCTCAAAATTTCAAACCATAGAATGAATATGAGTGCATTTCATCATTTGCTACTGCATTTCATCATTTGCTACTGCATTTCATCATTTAATTTCAAACCAGAAAATTTCAAATTGATGATTTTAGTGCTATTGGTCAGTATGATGGTTGGTATTGGAAAAGCCTGATTGCTGTTTGTTCATTCTGTATGAACCCTAACATTGAAAAAGCCTAAATCATCAATTTTGCTGTAGAAAAGGCCTAACATTGAGTAAAACTAACTAACCAACCTAAGTACTTAACTCATATAGACAATGATGTGCTTAATTCTTCAAATTTGAACTTCAAAATTGACTCTTTCACCTGCTATTGCATTTATTTAATTCTTTAACATGAATATGTTATAATCCTTCTCCTAGCCTACTTAGTAGTACCAAGCATATCTTAGTAGTACCAAATCACACAACAATAAGAGTGACCAAACAACATTTTCAGTAGCATTTGCATATATGATGTATTGTGAACACAAGAACAGTACCAGGAATTAATGGAAAAGGGGTGATATTCTGCTTTCTCATTAGATGAATGAAATCACAGATGTAGAGGGGGATTGGGGGCGGAGGGTGTCAACACCCGGATTTTTAAGTCCAGATGCCTATTATGCCATACATCGCAATCCCAGGAATATTGTTGTTGCGAGACATAATAGTTGAATATCATAGAGTCATCATTTATTACAACACATAATCGTCTTACAAAGGTAGATCACATGATCCAATATTACAATAGTAGTTGATCTATCGATCAACGAACATCACAAATAGCGGAAGCGAAGTAGTAGTGGCTATCTAATCCACGGGCCAACGCTTGACGTCGGAGCGGTCCTAGTTATCGTAGACGTCCCGCTGTCCATCTTCCTCGTACTCGTTGTTCACCTTCATAGTCCGGCCATTTGAATAGCCAGGGACAAAGCCATGAGTACTTTTAAAGTACTCGCAAACTAATACTAGTGTAAGCACTATCAACTATAGTAAGGGGTGCTAAGCTCTAAGTTTATTTGCATAAAGCCAAGTTTATTTCATAAACATTTAGAAAAGACTCTTCATTTGCTAAACTAACTCAAGTGGGAACATTAGTGTCATTCCCACAACTCTGCTGTGATTCAATTCAAAATCACCATTCACCTTTCAAATTCAAGTCCCAAGTCATATGTCACATTTTTGAAAATGGTCCGATGACGGAACAAGTATGGCCTTTCCAACCGTCCATAACCGTGGACGCGGCTATTCGAATAGTTCTACACTGCAGAGGTCGTACACTTGTGCCACAATATTTGCAATAATCCGTCGGGGTTAATCGGCTCCTGATTTACCATACTCCGTATGCGGACTACCAACCATAACCTTTCACTTACATACTCTAGTATAGGCACCTCTCCCCATGAGCTTGGCCTCCCGGTGAAAACCGCAGATCAACCCGGAACTGCACGGGGCTTGGGCCGGACATTCACCTCATTCCACGTCATATTGCATCGTTTTGTTTGTTGTGGAGGCAGCCCTCGGCCTAACCCCGATGACGCTTGTTTAGAGGGAACCCATACTAAAGCACATAAATTTCTAGTTAAGCCCTTACCCATATTGGGTATTGTGGGGGTACTTTCAAATTGAAATGGTATCGCATCCGAACCCAACCATCAGTTTTTGTAAAATACACCAAGTCATTCACCAGTCATATTCACCTTAAAAATCTTTCAATAGAATGAATTATCATTCCAAGGTTTTCAAAGTCATTTCATTTCACATGATCCCATCTAGAGTAGTCAATTCTATTTGTTTAGCACTAGCGACTAGTCATGAGGGGTGCTAACTAGCTTGTCTTGCTCTAGGCTAACTTTGATGCTCTTGTTCTACTCTATATCTAAACCAAGTGAATCATGAATCAAAAAGGTAAACTTTGATAAACAAAATTTAGAAAAGCTTGTAAAGTAAAAACTTGGGATAGGAGCATTAAGCATAAAGTAAAAAATGTTGGTGCCTTGCTCTTGTAGAGCTTTGCACAAGGGAACCTTGCAAGAGTGTTAGCTTGCCTTGATTGGTGTATTGATCAAAGTTTTCTGGCTCTTCCTCCTGGTAGAATACCTCCTCCTCTTGATAGTCTCCGGTACTAGCGTCTAAAAACGAATACGAGGATACAATCACCAAACAATACTTAAGTACTCTTAATTAGCCTTAATGGCTCACTCAAATGATCTAGCATCACTACTTAACATTTATTCACAAATTATGCTAGGGTTTCTTTATTTAATATTAGGAAAATAATTTCCTCTCATTGAAAATGTGGGTTAGGGTTTCTATTTGGTTTGGGAGAAATAATTTCCTCTCATTGAATTCTTCTTAAGATTTAATCTTCTCAAATAACCAGGGATGATCCCATGTTGACCAAGGTCAACACTTCACACTTATTATTTGAGAGAAAGGATTTAGATGAGATTCATCATCTCATGTGATTTAAATAACCATGGCAATATTAAATCCTATATTGATTTAAATTCTACAAGTGAGCAAGTATGAGCCTAAGCATTTAAAGGTCAACATATTACTTCATATTACTGGTGAGGATGAGTTAAATGAGGTGCTACACCTCATTGATTTAAATTCTAAAATTTTGGATATGGTTTAAATGGGCTAGTATTGACTATATAGCCAATATTTTGCTTCTAGCCCTGATCATGTACAGAACATATATCATATTTTTACATAGTAAATTAGAGTTTGTGAAATGTGAATTATGAGGGGTGGAATCACCTCAAAATTCAAAAGGGTTGATTTTTAATAATTATTCTAAGTCAGAAAAGTCTATGTCTTGTCATTTTTTCTATTCAAAATTTACACCACATATGAGGTTGAATCCAGTGGGGTTGGTTAGGGAAAAACATAAGCTTTCTGAATATATAAAATTTACTAAATTTGGTTCAGTAGATTTTAAACTATTCAAATTTGAATTCAGCATCAGCAGGGAATTTGAATTAACAGAAAATTGGTTTTTGAATTATTGGGCTTGGCGGGAACGCGAAATGGGCTACACAGGAAATAACGGACTGGGCCGGCCCGAGCAGTGTGACTCGCACACGCGGGCCGCTCGACGGCGTGGGCTCCACCGGTCGGGGACCCTTTAAACGCCGAAACGGTACTCGGCACGGGCGCCGTTAGATTAGAGTTGAATCGGGCGGTGGAGGTTCGTCGTCCACGTCGGGGAGGAGGCTTGCTGCGCCGGCGAGGTAGGGGGTCGGAGGGCGCGCTAGGTCGCCGGCGGTCGAGGGAGGGGGTCGAGGCGTCGTTGGCGAGGGTGAATAGGCGCCTGGTACAGTGGCGGAGCTTGGGGCGGCGTGGATCAACGGATTGATCTCGCGGTGGGCTTGCGGGTCTCCGGCGAGAAATTGGAGCTCACTGTGGAGTAATCCGTGGGGAGAAGCGGTGGAGGAGATCGAGGAGAGGGAGTGGAGCAGGAATGGTGTGGGAAAGGAAGGGCGAGGTGGTCTCTATTTATAGGACGGGAGGTGACCGTGAGGTGCTGTGGAGGTCGACGGTGGCGCCGGCGATTCAGGACGCGAAGGGGCAAGGCGATGGGGGCGTCGTGTAGGCGTCGGCTAGGGGAAGCTATCGCGCGTGAAGGGACGGCCGGGGAGGACAGGGGCGTGCGGTATCATCGCCGTCCTTGCGGTACCGGCGCGGCAGAGGTGCGATCATGGCGACGGCTAGGGCTCTCCCGCGTGCCAATAGGGTTGTCCAGGAGCTAGCCTGGTAGTGTAGGGATGGCGCGTGCAAGAGGGCAAAGCGAGGGGAGGACGAGAGGCTCCGGGCGACGACGTGTACCGCGGCGTCCGGAGTGTCGTCGGGCGTGCTCACCGCGTGCGCCGGCACGGTTCCGGCACGTCCGGGCGCGCGCGTTCCGGACACATGTGTGTGTTTCTTTGCGTAGGGATGGTACAGGCGTGTTTAGGGGAGTACCTAGAGGCTTGATGACAAGGTGAAAGAGAGAGGGGAAGGCCAGAGAGAGGAGTGGCATGCATGACCGGCATGGTGCACGGCATTGCCAAAGTTGATCATTTATCTCCTTCACCAGTGGTTGCAAAGTCGGGGCTTGATCCGGAGGAGGTACCAGGACCACCATGATCACAATTGGAAAGGGGTTGAGGCAAGAGTCTGATGGATATTAGCATGTATGCACAAGGTGAAAAGTGGCCCGCCAAGTGCTCGATGAAATGGCCGCAAGAACATTTTGTTCAAATTTTGGATTGCTTTTTGGTGGAGCTCAAAGATATAATTAAAGAGAAAGAATGGTGGTGGTGGTGGTGGATTTGGTTAAGTTTTGTGAGATTTCAAAATTGGTATCATCTTCTCTTTAATTTAAAGTCCTCTCTTGTCAATCTTATTCTGGTCAACCTGGTCAACATTTGCAGAGATGGTCAACATGAAAGTTGTTGACCTTGACTTGGTCTTGGATGACATGGTCATAGTTGACTAAGTTTGGTTGAGGAAGATTCAAATGCAGGGGGGTAAAGTAGTGAAGATTTTATAAAAGGGGCATATGACCATTATCACATGTGTGTCAAATTTGAAAATTTCCTTGATTTGAATCTGGTTTCTTTTATGCATTTGTGTTTGTTTTTGTTATATAAGAGTTTTAGAATCCATAGGGCAAGCAATGGTGGCCTCATATGAAGATTTGCAAAATTGCCCTTAGTGTATGTGATTGAAAATTGGGGAATTTCTCACTATGTGATTTCTCTCCATTTAAATTGAATTTGGTTGACTCTAAGGTGATTCTTATTAGTTTAGAAACATATTCAAACCATTGAAACCATTTCAAAAGGTCTTGGTCAAAGATTTGCAAAAATGGCCATAACACATAGGAGGTGATGTGTTAAATTTTTACTAAATTTGTAAATGGGGAATCTTGCTTTACTTGGACATGGGTTAGGGTCAATTTAGTGTTATATTAGGTTGAGAGAAGGTTTCACAACATTTAATCAAGGTTTAGAGTCATAGGTCAATATTTAGTGAATTGGCTATGTGTCACATAGGCTTCTATGCATATGTTGCATTTTATTTGTAATTTGACTTGGTTTGACCCAATTGGTGTGGTTGAGTGTTGAAATGGTATATAGGAGTGATCCCTCCATTCATAACATGTATTAGGGTCAAGATTCTTAAAATCACAATTTGCTATTTTGCTCTCATATGCCTCTATGGCATTTTTAGTTCCTTTTTAATTTTCTTGGAAACCACTTGAAATTGGTTTGATGGGTACTAGGTATGGTGTATGAAGGTTTTCCAAATCTCTAAACAAAGTGGAAAGTTCTAGGGTAAAGTTTTATAATTATAGCCATAGGCACATATGCCTTTTTCTTATTTAACTTCCTTTCATTTTATTTTAACTAGGATGATGAAAAGAGGGGTGGGGTTTAGGGTTTAAGATTATTTCAAATACTAATAACAAGCAATCATGGCAATAGAACAAGAATTAAGCAAGATCACTATGTATCAAACTTAATTTAATAAAAGTTTTTGTTGGTTCCAAAATTTGGAACTAGGGAAATTCATTTGTTTCCTTTTGAATTTTTGGGATGTTACAAACCCTTCCCCTTAAACAAATCTCGTCCCGAGATTTTAAGAAAAGTTAGGTTCCTAAGAGAGATTGAGCATTTTATTAACAGGAAGACATACTTGGCATGGTCTGTGGTGCTTCCTGAGCTTCAGTGGCAGTCATGTGGTAGAGGCGGCCGTTGGTGTTGTTCTGGTTCCTTCTACCTGCGAAGCGACGCTGTTGCTGAGCAGGTGCAGCGGTGTTGGCGGCAATCTTGGCAAGCTTCTTGGGGCACTCATTGGAGTAGTGGCCCACAACTCCACATTCATAGCAGTTGATCGTGGATTTGTCCTTCGGGTTGACGGGGATGGCATTGCTTCCAGTCCTCGGGCCAGTATTGGTGTTGTTGTTGTTCCCATTGTTGCTGTTGCTGTTGGGGTTGTTGTTGTTGTGGTGGCTGTTGTTGTTGTTGTTGTTGTTGTTGTTGTTGTTGTTGTTGTTGTTGTTGCCTCCGGGCTTCGGGGGTCCTCCGTTGTTGTTGTTGTTGTTGGGGCGATAACTCTGAGCAGGGGGCTTGTTGTATCTTGGGGTGAATCCTCCAGAGGAGTTATTGCGGTACTTCGGGGTATGGTGGCGTCCGTTCTGGTTCATCATTCGGCGCTTGCGGTTCTCGTTGGCCTGATGCAGCTTTCCTTCCATCTGATGGCTGAGTCTACGAGGGCTTCCAAGTCAGCGAACGGAATGTTCACTAACACAGTTTGCATCTCGTCGTGTAGTCCGTTCAGAAATCTCTCCTTCCTTTTCTCATTGGTGTCGGTCTCATCCGGGGCGTACCTTGACAGAGTGAGAAACCTGTCGCGGTATTCCACCACGGACATCCTTCCTTGCTTGAGTTCACGGAACTCGTCTCTCATCTTCTTGATCAGTCCTTGGGGCACATGGTATTTGCTAAACTTCAGCTTGAAGTCTTCCCATGTCATCATCTGTCCCGCATTCATTGCACGGGCACTTGTCCACCAGGCTCGGCAGGTCCCGACAGGTAGTGGGTGGCAAACAAGTATTTTTCTGCGGCTTCAACTCCCGCAACTTCGAGGTTATTCTCCATGGTCTGGAGCCAGTCATCAGCATCAAGGGGCTCTTCAGTCTTGTTGAACATCGGAGGGTTGGTGTGCTGAAAGTTCTTCAGCTTTGATCCAGGGTGATCATGGTTTCCATGGCCTTGGTTGTTCTGAGCTATCTGTTGCAGTGCAGCAATGTTTGCTTGGCGTTCAGCTCTCTCGGCTTCTAGGTCTGCCATCATTGTCTGCAGCAGTTGCATCATGGCATCCTGGGTGGTGTTGCGGGTTGGTGGGGCCATCTGAACATTGAGGTAGATGATGAGATAAGAGGGAAATTTCTATGGTTTGTTTTGTTAAAATTTGCAAAGTTCATAACTTGAAAATTTGAGTAGTGTTGCGGGGGTAAAAACCAACAACACTTTTTCATTCATACCAAACATCACATATTACAAAGCTAACACACCGTTGGTTTGAAGAACCATTCATCGCTCTACGATACAAGGGGATCCTGATACAACTCACACATACGAAAGTGCCTTAAATGATACTACTCTCTAGGGTGGAATTCTTCATCTTCACGGGTAATGTGCTTGGCGAGAGGCGAGGGCGTTGTCCAAATCCCTGAGGGTTTTGTATTGCCTGAAGTCCTGAGGTGCTTCATAGGGGTTCATCTTTGGTTGTGGTGGGGGCATGGTCATCGATCTTCCCATGGAGTCATGTCTTGGGTAGTAGATGAAGCGAGTGTTCTTGATCTTGTCCTCATTTTGTCCACACGGACGGGAAATTGCTTCTTGCATAGCTTTGTCTAGTCCTTCCTTCCAAGTGTTTCCCGTTACGTGAAAACCAGATGGTTTCCCATACTCGGGGCATCAAGCTTCCTTCGTAGATCGGTAGAAACGTCCCACCGAGGTGGTTCTCCTAATCGAGCTTTGAGGGGTATTCCGAAGAATTCGGGATACGGGTGTCCTAGATAGTCCACCAGTTGCTTCAACTCCTTTTCGAACCTTAGGTCGCCTCCGGAACCAAGCTGATAGGACTCCCATTGGTACTCCATCTGTGAGCAATTAGGATAAGTAAGTTAATGAAGTGATCAAGTGTGCAAAATTTTATGTACCATTTCAAATAAAAGTAGAGCATGGATTTATTATTTTGAAAAGATCTCAAGGGTAAGAGTGAGAATATGTTTTCACAAATATTCACTTCATTGGTTTTGAAACTAAGTTTTTCGGACGTCCATTCTAACTAGGGTCTCCTAAGGTCAAACAATGGCTCGATACCAACTTGTCAACACCCGGATTTTTAAGTCCGGATGCCTATTATGCCATACATCGCAATCCCAGGAATATTGTTGTTGCGAGACATAATAGTTGAATATCATAGAGTCATCATTTATTACAACACATAATCGTCTTACAAAGGTAGATCACATGATCCAATATTACAATAGTAGTTGATCTATCGATCAACGAACATCACAAATAGCGGAAGCGAAGTAGTAGTGGCTATCTAATCCACGGGCCAACGCTTGACGTCGGGAGCGGTCCTAGTTATCGTAGACGTCCTGCTGTCCATCTTCCTCGTACTCGCTGTTCACCTTCATAGTCCGGCCATTTGAATAGCCGGGGACAAAGCCATGAGTACTTTTAAAGTACTCGCAAACTAATACTAGTGTAAGCACTATCAACTATAGTAAGGGGGTGCTAAGCTCTAAGTTTATTTGCATAAAGCCAAGTTTATTTCATAAACATTTAGAAAAGACTCTTCATTTGCTAAACTAACTCAAGTGGGAACATTAGTGTCATTCCCACAACTCTGCTGTGATTCAATTCAAAATCACCATTCACCTTTCAAATTCAAGTCCCAAGTCATATGTCACATTTTTGAAAATGGTCTGATGACGGAACAGTATGGCCTTTCCAACCGTCCATAACCGTGGACGCGGCTATTCGAATAGTTCTACACTCTGCAGAGGTCGTACACTTGTGCCACAATATTTGCAATAATCCGTCGGGGTTAATCGGCCCTGATTTACCATACTCCGTATGCGGACTACCAACCATAACCTTTCACTTACATACTCTAGTATAGGCACCTCTCCCCATGAGCTTGGCCTCCCGGTGAAAACCGCAGTCAACCCGGGAACTGCACAGGGCTTGGGCCGGACATTCACCTCATTCCACGTCATATTGCATCGTTTTGTTTGTTGTGGAGGCAGCCCTCGGCCTAACCCCGATGACGCTTGTTTAGAGGGAACCCATACTAAAGCACATAAATTTCTAGTTAAGCCCTTACCCATATTGGGTATTGTGGGGGTACTTTCAAATTGAAATGGTATCGCATCCGAACCCAACCATCAGTTTTTGTAAAATTCACCAAGTCATTCACCAGTCATATTCACCTTAAAAATCTTTCAATAGAATGAATTATCATTCCAAGGTTTTCAAAGTCATTTCATTTCACATGATCCCATCTAGAGTAGTCAATTCTATTTGTTTAGCACTAGCGACTAGTCATGAGGGGTGCTAACTAGCTTGTCTTGCTCTAGGCTAACTTTGATGCTCTTGTTCTACTCTATATCTAAACCAAGTGAATCATGAATCAAAAAGGTAAACTTTGATAAACAAAATTTAGAAAAGCTTGTAAAGTAAAAACTTGGGATAGGAGCATTAAGCATAAAGTAAAAAATGTTGGTGCCTTGCTCTTGTAGAGCTTTGCACAAGGGAACCTTGCAAGAGTGTTAGCTTGCCTTGATTGGTGTATTGATCAAAGTTTTCTGGCTCTTCCTCCCGGTAGAATACCTCCTCCTCTTGATAGTCTCCGTACTAGCGTCTAAAAACGAATACGAGGATACAATCACCAAACAATACTTAAGTACTCTTAATTAGCCTTAATGGCTCACTCAAATGATCTAGCATCACTACTTAACATTTATTCACAAATTATGCTAGGGTTTCTTTATTTAATATTAGGAAAATAATTTCCTCTCATTGAAAATGTGGGTTAGGGTTTCTATTTGGTTTGGGAGAAATAATTTCCTCTCATTGAATTCTTCTTAAGATTTAATCTTCTCAAATAACCAGGGATGATCCCATGTTGACCAAGGTCAACACTTCACACTTATTATTTGAGAGAAAGGATTTAGATGAGATTCATCATCTCATGTGATTTAAATAACCATGGCAATATTAAATCCTATATTGATTTAAATTCTACAAGTGAGCAAGTATGAGCCTAAGCATTTAAAGGTCAACATATTACTTCATATTACTGGTGAGGATGAGTTAAATGAGGTGCTACACCTCATTGATTTAAATTCTAAAATTTTGGATATGGTTTAAATGGGCTAGTATTGACTATATAGCCAATATTTTGCTTCTAGCCCATGATCATGTACAGAACATATATCATATTTTTACATAGTAAATTAGAGTTTGTGAAATGTGAATTATGAGGGGTGGAATCACCTCAAAATTCAAAAGGGTTGATTTTTAATAATTATTCTAAGTCAGAAAAGTCTATGTCTTGTCATTTTTTCTATTCAAAATTTACACCACATATGAGGTTGAATCCAGTGGGGTTGGTTAGGGAAAAACATAAGCTTTCTGAATATATAAAATTTACTAAATTTGGTTCAGTAGATTTTAAACTATTCAAATTTGAATTCAGCATCAGCGGGGAATTTGAATTAACGAAAATTGGTTTTTGAATTATTGGGCTTGGCGGGAACGCGAAATGGGCTACACAGAAATAACGGACTCGGGCCGGCCCAGCAGTGTGACTCGCACACGCGGGCCGCCCGACGGCGTGGGCTCCACCGGTCGGGGACCCTTTAAACGCCGAAACGGTACCGGCACGGGCGCCGTTAGATTAGAGTTGAATCGGGCGGTGGAGGTTCGTCGTCCACGTCGGGGGAGGAGGCTTGCTCGCGCCGGCGAGGTAGGGGGTCGGAGGGCGCGCTAGGTCGCCGGCGGTCGAGGAGAGGGTCGAGGCGTCGTTGGCGAGGGTGAATAGGCGCCCGGTACGGTGGCGGAGCTTGGGGCGGCGTGGATCAACGGATTGATCTGCGGTGGGCTTGCGGGTCTCCGGCGAGAAATTGGAGCTCACTGTGGAGTAATCCGTGGGGAGAAGCGGTGGAGGAGATCGAGGAGAGGGAGTGGAGCAGGAATGGTGTGGGAAAGGAAGGGCGAGGTGGTCTCTATTTATAGGACGGGAGGTGACCGTGAGGTGCTGTGGAGGTCGACGGTGGCGCCGGCGATTCAGGACGCGAAGGGGCAAGGCGATGGGGGCGTCGTGTAGGCGTCGGCTAGGGGAAGCTATCGCGCGTGAAGGGACGGCCAGGGGAGGACAGGGGCGTGCGGTATCATCGCCGTCCTTGCGGTACCGGCGCGGCAGAGGTGCGATCATGGCGACGGCTAGGGCTCTCCCGCGTGCCAATAGGGTTGTCCAGGAGCTAGCCGGTAGTGTAGGGATGGCGCGTGCAAGAGGGCAAAGCGAGGGGAGGACGAGAGGCTCCGGGCGACGACGTGTACCGCGGCGTCCGGAGTGTCGTCGGGGCGTGCTCACCGCGTGCGCCGGCACGGTTCTGGCACGTCCGGGCGCGCGCGTTCGGGACACATGTGTGTGTTTCTTTGCGTAGGGATGGTACGGGCGTGTTTAGGGGAGTACCTAGAGGCTTGATGACAAGGTGAAAGAGAGAGGGAAGGCCAGAGAGAGGAGTGGCATGCATGACCGGCATGGTGCACGGCATTGCCAAAGTTGATCATTTATCTCCTTCACCGATGGTTGCAAAGTCGGGGCTTGATCCGGAGGAGGTACCAGGACCACCATGATCACAATTGGAAAGGGGTTGAGGCAAGAGTCCGATGGATATTAGCATGTATGCACAAGGTGAAAAGTGGCCCGCCAAGTGCTCGATGAAATGGCCGCAAGAACATTTTGTTCAAATTTTGGATTGCTTTTTGGTGGAGCTCAAAGATATAATTAAAGAGAAAGAATGGTGGTGGTGGTGGTGGATTTGGTTAAGTTTTGTGAGATTTCAAAATTGGTATCATCTTCTCTTTAATTTAAAGTCCTCTCTTGTCAATCTTATTCTCGGTCAACCTGGTCAACATTTGCAGAGATGGTCAACATGAAAGTTGTTGACCTTGACTTGGTCTTGGATGACATGGTCATAGTTGACTAAGTTTGGTTGAGGAAGATTCAAATGCGAGGGGGTAAAGTAGTGAAGATTTTATAAAAGGGGCATATGACCATTATCACATGTGTGTCAAATTTGAAAATTTCCTTGATTTGAATCTGGTTTCTTTTATGCATTTGTGTTTGTTTTTGTTATATAAGAGTTTTAGAATCCATAGGGCAAGCAATGGTGGCCTCATATGAAGATTTGCAAAATTGCCCTTAGTGTATGTGATTGAAAATTGGGGAATTTCTCACTATGTGATTTCTCTCCATTTAAATTGAATTTGGTTGACTCTAAGGTGATTCTTATTAGTTTAGAAACATATTCAAACCATTGAAACCATTTCAAAAGGTCTTGGTCAAAGATTTGCAAAAATGGCCATAACACATAGGAGGTGATGTGTTAAATTTTTACTAAATTTGTAAATGGGGAATCTTGCTTTACTTGGACATGGGTTAGGGTCAATTTAGTGTTATATTAGGTTGAGAGAAGGTTTCACAACATTTAATCAAGGTTTAGAGTCATAGGTCAATATTTAGTGAATTGGCTATGTGTCACATAGGCTTCTATGCATATGTTGCATTTTATTTGTAATTTGACTTGGTTTGACCCAATTGGTGTGGTTGAGTGTTGAAATGGTATATAGGAGTGATCCCTCCATTCATAACATGTATTAGGGTCAAGATTCTTAAAATCACAATTTGCTATTTTGCTCTCATATGCCTCTATGGCATTTTTAGTTCCTTTTTAATTTTCTTGGAAACCACTTGAAATTGGTTTGATGGGTACTAGGTATGGTGTATGAAGGTTTTCCAAATCTCTAAACAAAGTGGAAAGTTCTAGGGTAAAGTTTTATAATTATAGCCATAGGCACATATGCCTTTTTCTTATTTAACTTCCTTTCATTTTATTTTAACTAGGATGATGAAAAGAGGGGTGGGGTTTAGGGTTTAAGATTATTTCAAATACTAATAACAAGCAATCATGGCAATAGAACAAGAATTAAGCAAGATCACTATGTATCAAACTTAATTTAATAAAAGTTTTTGTTGGTTCCAAAATTTGGAACTAGGGAAATTCATTTGTTTCCTTTTGAATTTTTGGGATGTTACAGAGGGGGATTGGGGGCAGAGGGGGTGGACCTACCTGACTACTAGCAGGGGTCGACGGCGGCGGCTAGCGGCAGGTACGGGTCTCCTGCTCCTGCTCCTCCTCTCCGTGGCGGCTGGCGAGCGGCGGATCCGACGGCGGCGGTGGATCCGACAGCGGCGGCGGCTCCTCCTCGACCTGATCCGACAGCGGCGGCGGCTCCTCCTCGACAGCGGAGGCAGGTGGTGGGGGGCTGGTGGAGGTGGATGGTGGTGGACAGAGGCTGGTGCAGAACGGCGGGTGGCGGCGCTGGCGGGTGGTCGTCATCGTCGGTACGGGGAAGAATGATGTGAGGAAGAGAGGAAGAGACATCGCGCGGTTAAGTCCCAGGTATACCCGGAGTAGTATTACTGCCGGCGCACCGGGGCTATTGTTCGCCGGGGACAAGTTTACCCCCGGCGAACCATAGCCCTGGTGCGCCGGCAGTAATACTACTCCGGGTATACCTGGGACTTGGCCAAATCATGCAATTCCCACCACTGTCTTTTGTTTTTCTTTATTTCTTTTCTTTATTTATTTTCTTTATTTCTTTATGTTTCTATTAATTCCTGGCCTTTTCTATTATATTTATATTCTTATCTTTTAAAGATAATAATAAAGAAATATGCATGAGTTATGTAAAAACATGAAGATATGAGTTATATATACATACACAAAATATTGACCAACACAATATTAATTATTCATACATAAAATATTGGCCATGACCATATGAGTAGTTATGAATTACACAAAATATGAGTTATAGATTGCAAATAAAGTTTTACATCATCGATTGAGAAGAGTGTTTCGCTTTCTTCTTGCTTTTCTTGCTCGTCGTTGAATAATTTAGCCCCGTGTCGTGACTTCTTCTTTTGAAGGGTCGACTGACCTCGGTAGCGTGGTCCTGCTTCTTCTTGTGGTGTATGTTGTCTCTTCGTCCTCGGATTCTTCCATCATTGGGTCTCCGACTTGTCCTTCGAAGTCTTCCTCGTTGGCGACTCCATCCATTCCGACGATGGTCCTCTTGCCTCTCCTCACGATAACACGGCTAGGCCTGGATGGGTCGGTTATGAAGAAGCATTGGTGCACGTGTTACTGCGGTACCCATGGCTCATTCGCGCGGTGGAGTTCGTGGACTTTGATTTGTTGGCTTCGGGTAGAAACATGGTGGTGAAATACCGGTCTTCTTTTTGACGCTCTTAGCCCATCCGATACGGAACATCGGCACTTTCTCCCCGAGCGTAGTTAAGCTCCCAGATTTCCTCGATTCTTCCGTAGTATCTAGTCTTTACGTCACCCGTCCAGGAATCCATCGTTACCCCTGAGTTCGGTAAACACTTGTTCTTGTCTTTTTCTTCCGTGTAGAATGTGTACCCGTTGATATCGTACGCTTGGTAAGTCATGATGTTGGGCGCGGGGCCATGTGACAAGGCCAATACTAGTTTATCCTTGTCGGAATCCATTGGTGGGGGATTAGCATCAATGTGGTCTTTGACCAGCGCGCGAAAGAGGAGTTGTGCTCTCCGTATATTTACGCTTCCGTCATCATCGGCTTGCCACTTGTTCTCTATCATGGTTTTGTGCTCTTTCAACCAAGGATCGATCAAGTCAATGTGTTGTAGCGCTACTAAGTTGGCCCTGTCAAAGTCGGAAGTCCGACCAGACATGTGCACGTGCGGTTACTTCCTTCCATTTTTGTGGCCTACTCCCTCGAACCTGCGGACGTGCTTGTTTTGAGGCAAACCAACGGGGTCCTCGATGTCTAGATAATTCGTGCGAGAAGAGATGCACTCTTCGGTGAGCCAGCCACTGGACGATGCTTCCATCCGGATGTGACTGTTACGAACGTATCCTTTAATGACCCCATTCATTCTTTCAAACGGCATCATGTTGTGTAAGAATGCCGGCCCTAGATCGACGATATCATCCATGATATGGATCAACGGATGGACCATCACGTCAAAGAATGCGGGCGGGAAGTACATCTCCATCTCACATAGGATCACCACGATCTCTTCCTGGAGCCTTGCGAGTTTCTTCACGCTTATCGACTTCCGAGTTATGACGTCGAAGAAGTTACAGAGCCCGATCGGCGTTGCACGGACATGGTCATCCATTATACCTCGGATTGCAACCGGAAGAATCAGCGTCATCATCACGTGACGGTCATGAGACTTCATGCCGCTGAAGTTTCGTTTCTTGGGGTCCATGTATGCAGCTATTAGCCCGGAGTAACCGAAGGGCACTCGACTCCTAGAAGGCAATTGAAAAATTGATCGACCTCGGCCGGACTAAAAGTGAAGCGGGGAGGGGGACGGTAATAGTCCGGCTGCTTAATCCTTTTGCGCTTCGACCGCCGTCCGCCTCCTCCTCCGATTGTCCCTCTTGGGCCGGCGGGATCTGAAGCTCTTCCACGATGCCCAAAACTTTCAGGTCGTGTCTTGCTTTCGGCCCATCTTTGGTCCGGTCCGGCATGTTGAGAAGAGTGCCAAGCAAGCTCTCGCACACGGTCTTTGTAATATGCATGACATCAAGGCAGTGAGGTGTATCGAGAGTTTTCCAGTACGGCAAGTCCCAAAACACGGACCTCCTTTTCCATACACCAATGAGCGGCGTCGTTTCCTTTTTCTTCTTCTTCTCTCCGGGCTTTTGACGAATCTTTCCGGCGCGGGGCACTCCTTCCAACCTTTCGGTAATGTATCGATCTCTTCGCCGCTCTTCTTACGTGGAGGTCCTCGGGGTTCATTTGTACCATCGAACGGATCTCCACGCTTTCTCCACGGGTCGGTCTTCTGTAGCCACCTTCGATGCCCCATGTAAGCTGTTTTCAAAGAGCCGGGATCCTTACCAAGCTGCAAAAACATCGTCTCTTCCATGCACCGACACATGCCTTGTGTCCATGGCACACTGGCACGAAATGTAACCGTATCCGAGGTAGTCACATGCCGTCGTGATCAACGCGGCTCTCAAAGGAAATATTCTTCCGCGACGGCGTCCCATGTATCTACCCCTTCCTCCACCCACAACGTTTCAAGCTCCTCCTTTAATAGTTCAAGATACATGTTGATATCGTTTCTGGCTGTGTCGGCCCTTGAATTAGCATACTCATCTGTATGTACTTCCTCTTCATGCACGGCCGGGCGGGAGGTTGTAGATCCATACAAACACGGGCCATGTGCTATGTGTGCTGCTCTGGTTTCCGAACGGATTGAATCCGTCCGTGCTCGCACCCAACCTGATGTTTACGGGATCTGCCCCAAAACTTCCAAATTCATTGTCTAATGCTTTCCAGCTGGCTTGCATCCAGAAGGGTGCGTCGGCCTTGGGTGCTCAATCCGCTCTTTATCATTCAGCACTTGCCTCCTTTCTTTCGCGTGCCGGCGCATGAGCTTTGCTTCCTTGCGGTCAGCGTAGAGCCGTTGAAGCCGGGGGCGAGCGGGAAGTACCACACAACTTTCCGAGGAGCTTTCTTCTTCCCTTTCTTGTACCGTTCAGCTTCACACACGGGACATTTGGTCTTGTCCATGTGCTCCTTGCGATACATGATACGGTCGTTGATGCGGGCGTGATACTTTTCGTGGGGTAAGTCGAGAGGGCACGTGATTCTCTTGGCCTCGGCTAGACTACCGGGACACGTGTTCCCGGCGGGAAGGAGATCTTTCACGTATTCCGAGGATGTCGTCGACGCTTGTGTCCGATCCATCCGTGTTTCGCCTTCATCTGCGGCACATCGAGAGCTACTCTCAAGCGAGACTCCCCCAACCCGCGACTCGAGTCGTACAACGGAGTATTCGAGTCTATCTCGAGTTGCTCAAGCTTTGATTTCCGCTTGGCGCCTTTCGTCTTTTCGAGAAGCAGATCTTGAAGATGAGGGTCCTGCACGGCCGAAGCTAGCGGCACCTCTTCGTTGTCGTCAAGGTTATTGTCGTCGTCAAGGTTATCAGTCTCTGTGCGACAAGCTCTTCATCGTCATCAATATCATGATGCCCTCCTTCTTGCCGGCCATTATTACCACCTGCTGCCGTCGCCCCATTGACCTCCGCGCCATCATCACTCATCCATTGAGTGTGTCCATGCATGAAACCATTAGTGAGCAGGTGCCCACTGCAATTTGCACTGAATACGGGTCAAACCATTTCCCTCGTTTGCATCTCCGGCACGGACACAATACCTCCGTGCGGTTATTTTCATACATGTCGATGATCGCGTGTTTCAGATATCTCATCACGATGCTTTCACTCATCTCGATAACCATTATCGCCTGCATGGTAAGATTACATAATTGATTAGAACCATGCATCCGTCGGTAGTTTTCACGGAAAATTTCGGCATGACCTTCCTACACGGTAGGACATAGGAGCGCCAGAAATGTGCCGAAACGGAAACTTAAAGAATCAACATTTCGGCGCAACGTTGGCAACTCATTTTCAACGCCAACACACACAAGCACAAGCACAAACACAACATATATATATATGCCACACACGAGCTTTGCTTCAAATTAATGTCCAATATACGTTGATTTCATTCCTCAATTTGTTCATTAATCACCTATTGGTTTGATATACTCGTCAACAAGATCGAGACGTCGCGCCGCTACCACGGCGTATGGAAGCCGACTTTCTAGATCTAGATCTAGATTGAGCGGTCAATGCGGGATAGTAGATCTAGATCTACATAGGGGATGTGGGAGATGCATGTAGGAAGGGAAGATTTGGTAAAAAAATATGATTTTGTTTGGTCACATTGGCTAAATTTGGGATAGAAATGGGCAAAAAATAGGTGGGTTGGGAGAAGGGTCGGGTTGTGTGGAGGAGTGTGGAGTGGTAGTAGTGGGGGTGGTTGTTGAGCAGAAATAACTGCCGGAGTTACTGCTCGGCGCACCGGGGCATGGGTGCGCCGGCGGCACATAGCCCTTTCGGCTATATCACCCCGGGCCAGGCCCAAGAATCATTGCCGGCGCACCGGCCCGGGGTGCGCCGGCAATAGCAAATGTTCCACCGGCGCACCACCGGGCCGGTGCGCCGGCAATGATTCTTGGGCCTGGCCCGAATCGGCCGGGGCCATGCCAGGAAATAGCGCCGGCGAGCCTGCTCCTCTGGTGCGCCGGTAGAAGGCCCGCATCCCCGGCGCGGCTGAAAAGAGGTGCGCCGGCAACATTTGTCACCGGCGCACGTCCTTGGTGGTGCGCCGGTACCTACTGCCTCCAACTATAGCCTTTTTCCTAGTAGTGACCGGCTCAGCAATAGCGCCTCTTTGCAGGAAGAAGGAACGAGAACAACAATAACGGCCGCCTCTACCACATGAATGCTACTGAAGCTCAGGAAGCACCCCAGACCATGCCAAGTATGTCTTCCTGTTAATCAAAATGCTCAATCTCTATTAGGAACCTAACTTTTCTTAAAATCTCGGGACGAGATTTGTTTAAGGGGGAAGGGTTTGTAACATCCCAAAAATTTCAAAACAAAACAAATGAATTTCCCTTTTTCCAAATTTTGGAACCAACAAAAACTTTTATTTAATTTAGTTGGATACATAGTGAGCATGCTTAATTCTTGTGCTATTGCCATGATTCTTGGCTAATTTCTTGAACATGTTACCTTAAACCCTAAACCTCACTCCTCCTTTCACCATCCAAGTTAAATCAAATAAAAAGAAATTAAATAAGAAAAGGGCCTATGTGCCTATCGCTATTTTGGTAAAACTTTTACCTAGGCTTTTCTACCTTGATTAGATGTTTTGAAAACATCAACAAACCCAATCTAGTACTTCCCCAATCAAAACCAAGGTGAAACAAAAACATTTAAAAATAAAATCAACATATGCATAGAAGCATATGTGGCACCTAGCCATTTTATCAAATCTTGTCCTATGCACTCCTACCTTGCCCAAATAGTGTGAAACCATCTCTAAACCTAATCCCACACTAAATGGACCCTAAACCATGCCCAAGTAAAACAAGGGGAACAAAATAGAAGATTAAGAAAAATTGGAATATCACCTCTTATGTGTTTATGAACATTTTTGCAAATCTTTGAGCTAGACCTTTTGGAATGGTTTCAATGGTTTGGAAATGTTCCTAAACTCATAAGAATCACTTTGGAGTCAAGGAAAATCAAATCAAAAAGAGAGAGTTAAAATAGTGAGAAAATGTCATTTTTACTCTCATACACTTTTAGTCAAATATGCAAATCTTTAATCAAGGCCACTTTGGCTTGTGCCATTGTTTGTAAAACACTTATATATCAATTACAAACCCAAATGCATCAAAGAAACCAGAATCAAATCAAATAAAATTGCAAATGCAACTTACATATGATAATGGTCATATGGCCACTTTATAAAATCTTCACCACTTTACCCCCCTGGTTTTGACTTTTCTTAAACAACCTTGACCAACTCTTGCCATGTCATCCAAGACCATGTTAAGTTGAACAACTTTTATGTTGACCACTAGTGCTGAATTTGACCAGGTTGACCAGAATAGAGTTGACAAGATGTGACTTTGAAACAAAGTGAAGATGACCACATTTTTGAAACTTTGAAAATCAACTCCAAAATGAATACCACCACCACCATTCTATCACACTAATTATATGTTTGAGACTCACCAAAAAGATTTCCAAAATTCCACAAAAGTGTTCATGAGGCCATTTCATCGAGCAGTTGGCAGGCAGCTTCCCAGAATTGAGTTACACTCAATTGCACACTGGATTCTTGCCTAAACCCTCTTTATCTTGTGATCATGAGGCTCTTCTGCAGCCCCTGCATCAAGCCCAGTACTTGCCTTGGTCGATTAAAGTGTGGAGAGGGCAGAACTTTGGCATGTCGTGTACCATGCCGGCCTCAAAGCACATGATCTCTCTGGCCTCCCTCTCTCAGTAAAACTTTGTCCAGGAGCATCTACTCATCACCAGGAACCTCACCATGCACGGCCCTAGCTCGCCAAGGCACGGCATTGGCCAGGTGACGCGCGCCCAGCTGTTATCACCAGAATTTGACCGATTCAGAGGTGGGCCGCGATCAAGATGGATTTGAAGAATATACATAGAAGGAATATGTGAATCGGCCTTTATATGCAAAATATGGGCTAGTTGGCCCGTGTATCTGTAACATAGTAGATTACGTGTCGTTTTAGTTAGAGTTGGCCTCGTGCACGGTTGGGATTATTCCCACGTTAGAAAGTCCCCTGGACTATAAATATGTATCTAGGGTTTATGAAATAAACAACAACCAACGTTCAACCAACAAATCAATCTCGGCGCATCGCCAACTCCTTCGTCTCGAGGGTTCTACCGGTAAGCATCATGCTGCCTAGATCGCATCTTGCGATCTAGGCGGCAGAAGCTTCATGTTGTTCATGCGTTGCTCGTACTGAAGCCTTTTTGATGGCGAGCAACGTAGTTATCATAGATGTGTTAGGGTTAGCATAGTTCTTCGTTTAAACATGCTGTCGTAGTGCAACCCTTGCATATCTAGCCACCCTTACACCTATCTTAGGTGTAGGGGCGGCACCCCGCTTGATCATTATTTAGTAGATCCGATCCGTTACGGTTGCTCCTTGTTTTCCAAGGGATTAGTTTAATATCTGCAATAGTTAGGCCTTACAAAGGGTTGGAGGATCCAGCGGCACGTAGGGTGTCGTTTGCTAGTCCTAGACAGGATGTTCCGGGGATCAACCTCGTGTTGGTTTTTAGGCCCTATCTAGGATCGGCTTACGATCACCGTGCGTGGCCGCGAGGCCCAATCGTGAGTAGGATGATCCGATTATGCGGTGAAAACCCTAAATCGTCGTAGATCCCATCAGCTTTATCTTGATCAAGCAGGACCACCATATATTCGTGCACCTTGTACGAATCATGGGTGGATCGGCTCCTTGAGCCGATTCACAGGATAACCTGAGAGCCGATCGAGGCTCGTATTTAATGTTTACGTGTATGCCATGCGAGAAACTAAGCGAGGCATCTCCATCACCTTCCCGACCAGGTATAGGTCGGGTGGCACGCCCTTGCAACGAGCATCGGACGTGTGTACCGGAGGCTTTGCGGGCCGTCGCTCGGAGGGACCGGGCCGGCCGCAGCCCTAGGTTGTTGCCGGCTCTATCGTGTTGCCCGTCGCTGCCCGCCGGTGGGTTTTGACCGCAACACATTCGCAGCACGCCCGGTGGGACCAGCTTCTACATCAACCACATCGCCATCTACATCTGAGATGGCGGACGGCACTCCAGTCACGTACGAGGATCTGACCGACGAGCTCAAGAAGAAGTATGACGAGGTCAAAACCATCCTCGAAGCCGACCTCATCGGCTCTTTTCACAGAACCCGTTCACATGGCATCAGGTGGAAGGGGTTCTCGCCTGATGGTGCACTCGATGGGATAGACCTCTCGCCCCGTCGGAAGAACGCACCGGGTCCCTGCGGCGGGAGATCAACTACTTGGTGGCTCACTCGCTGCACCGCCACTCGAGAACCCGGTAAACACGTTGGAGCGTGTCGCTCTTCGGGTGATCCAGGAGATCATGAGGCACCAGTACTCGCCGTCAGGACCAGCTCTTGGGACGCATCAAGGAGAGTTGCCACTCCAGTCCCGTCCACCGCTTCCATTTGCATTGGCAGCACCAGAAGTGCCGAATTCACCGGCATTCGTCGTCTACAAGATCGGTGGTGACCCTAGTGACTGTCAGTTCTTGCATGAGGCGCCTAAGGAGATCCCTCACGGGTACACGTGCACGTATGTGCCGGATTGCGGTAACTGGGCGCTCACAAACCGAGGCCACAACATCAGGGACTTCTGGGAAAACAGGAGGGACGTCAGCAACAGATCTTGAGAAGCAGACGTGGCTAACTAAGTACGCCACCCCGACGAACCTCCAGAGCTCAGCTCCTGCAGTCGGCTCAGAGCTGGAAAAGCAAACATGGTTGGCTAAGTACGCCACCCCGGCGAATCTTCGGAGTTCAACTCCCGCAGCCAGCACGGCGGATCGGATCGGTACCATGCCGAGAGACCAGTTCGGCATGGTGCCGAAAAGGAGGGCAATCGGCTATTCCAAGCCGTACCCCGACGACTACGAAATGATCCCGCTACCACCTAAATATCGGCTCCCTGATTTCTCCAAATTCAGTGGATCAGATGGTTCCAGCTCCATCGAGCATGTGGGCCGATATTTGGCATAGCTAGGAATGGCCTCAGTGTCGGATTCACTACGCGTGAGGTTCTTCTCACAGTCCCTCACGGGATCGGCTTTCGGGTGGTACACCTCGTTGCCACCAGACTCGATCCGGACTTGGAAGCAGTTGGAGGAACAGTTCCATATGCAGTACCACTCAGAGGCCTCCGAGTCTGGCCTTGCCGATCTAGCACAAATACGTCAGAAGCGTGGAGAAACTGTGACGGAATCACATCCGGCGCTTCAGGAATCTTAGGAACCGATGTTATTCGGTTCGTGTGACTGAAAAGGAAGCGAGTCGAGTTGGCGAGTGGCGGGCCTCGCAACACCGCTCAAGGACATGGCCTCCCAAGCAGACTACCCCTCACCGGCGCACATGGTTCGAGAACCGTCGGCATATGAACAGGCGCCACCCGAACCTGTACCAAGACAAATTCAAGCGTGCGGTAGTCCCGGTCGAGGCGAGAGGAAGACGAAGTTTCGCGGGAGATCAAGAGGTAGCAGTGGCTGAATGGACTCGGGGGCAAACCCCGTGTCCTGCAAATGGGTAAAGCCACCGAGGCCCGCCCGGGGGTTTGATTTTGACGTGACCAAAACTGAGCAAATCTTCGACCTCCTGCTCAAGGAGAAGCAGTTGACGATTCCCGAAGGTCTCAAATTCCCCACGGTACAAGAGCTGAACGGAAAGCCATACTGCAAATGGCATAACTCGCTCTCCCATGCCACCAACGACTGCAGGGTGTGGCGTCAGCAGATCCAAATGGCGATAGAAAAAGGACGTCCGATTTTCAACCGATACGCCATGAAGGTCGACACCCAACCTTTCCCCGCCGCTAACATGGTGGAATGCACTTACCCCGAAGGTTGCCGGCCGGGATCCTCGTTCGGCATCAACATGGTAGGACTTGGACACCACGCCGGCAAGGATGGAGACGAGGGCAGCTGCTCTCATAGCAAGGACACGAGAGGAGGCCGCTCCACGCGATCGGCTCCGTCATGATGGCAAGGGCTACGTCACGGAGGGAGAAGTGAAAAACATAAGATATCGGCGACCCTCTCTCGATCACCTCCTCAACAAGTATGTGAGTCAGTATGACTAACGCCGACGATCCAGCGATGATGATGAAAGAGATCGTCTGGCTAGAGAAGCCAGAAGACATCGTCGGTACGATCGCGATGAGGAGGAGCACGAGCGCCGTGCCAAAGAAAAATCAAGGGAGCAAGGCGACAACGATAGGCATCGGGACTGCCCCTTCTTCGGACACTCGCTGGGATTCGAGAATGAGCCGATTGCCCACAATCGGCAATTGCCCAGAATGCAACCAGAAGAAGAAGGAGGCAGCCAACGTGTCCGTGTTCAAGCGCTTAGGGCCTCTCCCGCCACAAAGCAAACGCGCTGAGTCCCCTCGATGGGAAGATCTCGAGGATTCAGAAGACGAGGGACAAGAAGAAGAAGAAGACAGGTACCACCGGCCAAGGTGGTGCCCTGATGGACTCAGTCGTTCACAAAAGCGCAGGGTTCAGCGATTGCGCGGCCTGGAGGAAGCCGAAAGGTTATACTTGCATACGCTAAGAAAGGCACGACCTGATCTGGCTGCGAAAGTTCAGCGAACCCTGGACGAAGAGGGTCGTCCACGGAAAATGGAGTGGCGCCCCAAACAAAGGAAAGCCGATGATGAAACATCGGCTGGCACAAACATGGTGTTCATCCTCCCTTCGGAGTTCGGTGCTCCGAGATTAGACGAGGCACCTGTGGCACAACTTGACTGCGGCCCACGGCCGGTTATCTTTGAGAAGCCACGAGAAAGAAGCTACAGACATCTGAAGGCCCTGTACTTGCGAGGTTATATCGATGGGAGGCCTATAAATAAGATGCTGGTAGACACCGGAGCGGCAGTCAACATCATGCCATACTCTATGCTACGTCGGCTGGGACGCTCTAGCTCAGATCTAATCAAGACCAACGTGACATTGAGCGATTTCAACGGCCAAGCGTCTGACGCACAAGGTGTTCTGAATGTGGATCTGACCGTAGGAAGGAAAACTATCCCTACAACGTTCTTCATCGTCGATAGCAAGAGCACTTATGCTATTCTGCTAGGAAGAGATTGGATCCACGCCAACTGCTGCATTCCCTCCACAATGCACCAATGCATAATACAGTGGGATGGAGATGAGGTAGAGGTCGTCCAGGCCGATGACTCAGCCGAAATTTCAACGGCTGGCATAAACGCATGGGAAGCAACGAGAGCCAAGAACCCCTCTCGAGGTATCAATTTGGACGACTGCGAGCGCATCGACGTGACGAAGGGAAGGGTTAAGCTGGTTTTATCCACTGGCCTGACCATGTAGCTGAAGCAAAGCGATGAGCAAACGTGGCGAGGCTGATCCTTGTGATCGGCCCCAATGATCTATGAAGGAACGTTACAAAGCCTTCATTGAGCGCTTCAGTCAATATGGAGGCCGATTCCAGCAATCGGCCAAAATTATCTTCACCACATGTTCTGCTTGTGTTCAAATATCGATCTACTGGGCAGCGGTCGCGTCGGCGGATGAAAGTCAACACGAATCCTCGCGGAGCCGACGTGCAAGTACAGTGCCTTGGCTAACCACAAAGCCGATATCTGCAGTCACCTGGCAGATTCGGCTCGGGGGGCATATAGTCAGATGAACATGTGCAGATAAACATGTGTAAACATGTGTGCAGTGAAACACTGTGAGCCGATTAGGAAAAATCGGCCAGTAAAAAAAAATTTCATAACATACAGCCGATGCAAGGACATCGACTTTAGAACTAAGAAACGAAGCCGATGCGCAGCCATCGACTCTAGTGCGATTATACGAGGTTTACCGGATCTCCACCAAATCCAGTTCAGCTGTGGGGCCCTCTGCTTCTTCGCGGGAGTAAAACAATGAGAACTTCTTCAGCTGCTTTGAGCCGATCCGGGTTCCTGAACCTTCTTGTCGAGGATTTTCAACCCTTGGTACTAGTTCAGCAGTGTTGACAGAAGGGTTATATCGGCTCTCTAAGGAAGAAAGGTGATCAGCTTTGGTGCATCCTCTCTGACATTCTCGCCCCGAGAAAGGCTCGGGGGGCAGCGAGCCCGGTGGATGCTCCGTTCGAGAGCCGATTGGGGTACCATCGGCTGATCTTTCGTCGCAACCTTCTTCACAAAATGATTAGTGTTTAAAGAAGACCATTAGGTTTGGTTGGAAGAATTCAAAGGCTTCCTCGAAGATTCTACATTATCCACCGATTTCAAAATCATCGGTTGAAGAATGGAAGGGTGAATTTTAAAGGACCGGTGCGTTGCTATCGGCTCATTACGCATCGGCAAAGGGGACAAATCGGCAAGATCGGTATGAGAGGAAATCGGCTAAATTAAGCTCAAAGGAAATCGGCAAAATCAAATTGGGAAAAGTTCTTCATTGATAGATTTCTTACATAAAGAGCTGATTGCTCTCAAAAGGAAGTACTAGGGGATACATTGCCCCATCTATCACTACGGTCCTATACTAGAGGTCCTATCTACGGGCCGTCGCTGCCCTCGTCATCGCCGTCGTCGCCGCTGTCGGCGCTGCTCCCCGGCGGGCTCGTCGTCGCTCCAATGGCCGCCGACCGGGCCCTCATTGTCCTCGTCCTCTTCGTCAGCGTCATCGTCGTCGCTGTCGAAATCGCTGAGGTTCCCCGGCCAGGGGCAGAACCGCTTGGCCGGCGGCTCGTCGGAGGAGGTGTCGTCCTCCTCCTCCTCCTCTTCTTCCTCCTCCTCCTCCTCGGGAGAGGTGAAGTCACAGGAGAAGCGATCGTCGTCGCTCTCCTCCTCCGTTTCCCCGTCGGCGAGGAAGCGGAGGTCGCTTTCCCCGTTGGTCAGGGACTTGTCGTCCTCCGACCAGATGGAGAAGTCATGGCTAGACTCCTCCCCGGCCTCAATGGCGCGGCGGGTGTTGGCTGCGTGGACCTCCGCCGGGTTCGGCTCCGGCGTCGGCTCGCGAGAGGAAGAGGACTGGGTGGAAAGATCCGATGAAGCGGAGGAGGAAGAAGACATGGTGGCGCAGGAGGGCTTTTGGAGTGCTAATGCGAAGAAGATGCGGAAATAAACTGTGCGGAGCGGTTAAATAAAAGGGGATATAGTGGAAATTCAATGCCACAGCAGTTTCCGAGGAAGTGGTGCCTAAAAAAAAAAACTGCCAGGTCACGCGGAGAAGTTGAGAAGGCAAGGCATCATGATGACGGATACTGCAACGGTTCTGCCACGACATGACCCAGCGAAGGAAAAGCAGAGTGATTTTGGAATTACCAATTCCAAAACCAGGGGGGCATGTGTTATCACCAGAATTTGACCGAGTCAGAGGTGGGCCGCGATCAAGATGGATTTGAAGAATATACATAGAAGGAATATGTGAATCTGCCTTTATATGCAAAATATGGGCTAGTTGGCCCGTGTATCTGTAACATAGTAGATTATGTGTCGTTTTAGTTAGAGTTGGCCTCGTGCACGGTTGGGATTATTCCCACGTTAGAAAGTCCCCTGGACTATAAATATGTATCTAGGGTTTATGAAATAAACAACAACCAACGTTCAACCAACAAATCAATCTCAGCGCATCGCCAACTCCTTCGTCTCGGGGGTTCTACCGGTAAGCATCATGCTGCCTAGATCGGCAGAAGCTTCATGTTGTTCATGCGTTGCTCGTACTGAAGCCTTTTTGATGGCGAGCAACGTAGTTATCATAGATGTGTTAGGGTTAGCATAGTTCTTCGTTTAAACATGCTGTCGTAGTGCAACCCTCGCATATCTAGCCGCCCTTACACCTATCTTAGGTGTAGGGGCGGCACCCCGCTTGATCATTATTTAGTAGATCCGATCCGTTACGGTTGCTCCTTGTTTTCCAAGGATTAGTTTAATATCTGCAATAGTTAGGCCTTACAAAGGGTTGGAGGATCCAGCGGCACGTAGGGTGTCGTTTGCTAGTCCTAGACAGGATGTTCCGGGGATCAACCTCGTGTTGGTTTTTAGGCCCTATCTAGGATTGGCTTACGATCACCGTGCGTGGCCGCGAGGCCCAATCGTGAGTAGGATGATCCGATTATGCGGTGAAAACCCTAAATCGTCGTAGATCCCATCGGCTTTATCTTGATCAAGCGGGACCACCATATATTCGTGCACCTTGTACGAATCATGGGTGGATCGGCTCCTTGAGCCGATTCACGGGATAACTCGAGAGCCGATCGAGGCTCGTATTTAATGTTTACGTGTATGCCATGCGAGAAACTAAGCGAGGCATCTCCATCACCTTCCCGACCAGGTATAGGTCAGGTGGCACGCCCTTGCAACGAGCATCGGACGTGTGTACCAGAGGCTTTGCGGGCCGTCGCTCCGAGGGACCTGGGCCAGCCGCAGCCCTAGGTTGTTCCCGGCTCTACTGTGTTGCCCGTCGCTGCCCGCCGGTGGGTTTTGACCGCAACACCAGCACCATGCCAGGGCATGCCAGGCACGCGGTGAGCACGCTCTGGGACGCGCCAGAGTATCTTGCGCCTGATCGCCCTCGTCCTCCCCCTGCACCCCTATGACTGCGTCGAGCACCACCACCCTCACCTCTACCGCGTAGACATGCTCGAATGCCTGCGGCCGCCTCGTCACCGTCGTCCTCGTTGGAAACGTACCGCGGGTACTGCCGCACTCGATACACACTTCCGATCGATCCCTTCACCTTTTCTCTGCGCCAGCTACACCTTGAGCATCGCCAGGATGATGCCTACACATAGCCGTCCTCGCCTTGCCCCTTCGAGCGCCGGAGAAGCCATGCCGTCGACGCACCCACGACACCACCTTGGCTCTATAAATAGAGCGATCCAGAGCACGAATTCTTCACAGCAACTCACTCTCCTCCCATCCCTGCTTCTACTCAACTAGTTAATTAGACACCACCTCGCCGGAGCAGCAGCAATTTCAAGCCGAAGTCCGCCAGAGCCCTGAGATCCTCGCCGCCGATTGACGCCTCCCCAAGCTCCGCCACTGTACCAGGAGCTTCTTCACCCTCGCCAACGTCGCCTCGTACCTCACCATCGACCGCCGGCGGCCTGGTACGCTCGCCAACCCCCTAGGCTCGCCGCCAGATCCTCCTCATCTCGCTGGAGAAGACGACGGTTGTGAGCCGTTGATCTGCGTTCTAATCCTACGCCCCACAATAGCTCATACCGATTCGGTTGTTAAACGTCGCTGACGGGTGGCCCCCACCTCGTCAGGCGGCCCACTCGCACCAGATGCTTGTTGGGCTGCGCTGTGTTTTTTATTTTCGTTTCGGCCCATTTTCGTTTCCCGCGAGGCCCAAAATTTCAAACTTCGTTTAATTAGTTTCAGCTGAATTCAAATACTGGTGCCCACTTCAAATTTGAATAACTTTCAAACTACGGCACCAAATTCAGCAAACTGCATATCTCTGGAAAGCCCATGAAATTATCTACACCTTGCCTCTGGTCTCAACCTCATAGCTTTTGTAGATTTTGAATAGAAAAAATAACAAATCAGATACTTTTCAGTTTTCAAATAAATATAGAAAATCAACCAATTTGAATTTTGAAGTGAATCCAATTTCTATAATTCACATTTCACAAACTCTAATTTACTATGTAAAAATATAGTATAGGTTATGTACATGATCATGGGCTAGAAGCAAATTATTGGCTATGTAGTCAATACTAGTCCATTTAAACCATTTCAAATTTTAGGAATTTAAATCTATGAGGTGTAGCACCTCATTTAAATCATTTTCTCAAGTGTACGAAGTACTGTGATGACCTCTATTTTGCTTAGGCTCATACTTGCTCACTTGTGGAATTTAAATCAATATAGTATTTAAAATCACCATGGTTATTTAAATCACATGAGATGATGAATCTCATTTAAATCATTTTTTTCAAAATGATAAGTGCAAATTGTTGACCTTGGTCAACATGTGATCATACATGATTATTTGAGAAGATTAAATCTTAAGAAGATTCAATGAGAGGAAATTATTTCTCCAAAGAAATACATAGAAACCCTAATTCCAATTTCAATGAGAGGAAATTATTTTTCCTAATACTAAGTAAGAAACCCTAGCATAATTGGTGAACAAATGTTAAGTAGTGATGCTAGATCATTTGTGTGAGCCAATAAGGCTAATTAAGTTTACTTCAGTGTTGTTTAGTGATTGTATCCTCGTATTCGTTTATAGACGCTAGTACCGGAGGCTATCAAGAGGAAGAGGTCTTCTACCAAGAGGAAGAGCCAGAAAACTTTGATCACCTCACCAATCAAGGCAAGCTATTACCAATGCAAGCAAGACTAATGCAAGCTATTTTGGTTGCAAGCTTATATTTTTGCAAAGTGCAAAGCTCTACAAGAGCAACGCACCACTACATTTTACTTTATGATCCTATCCCAAGTTTTTACTTTACAAACTTTATTGGATTTTATTTATCAAAGTTACTTTTTGGATTTATGATTCTCTTGGTTTAGCTATGAAGTAGTACAAGGGCATCACCCTTAGATTAACAAGCTCCAAGATGCTTAGCACACCTCATAACTAGTTGCTAGTGCTCAATATTAAAAGTGACTATTCTAATTGGGAACTTATGAATTGAAATGACTTTGAAAACCTTGGAATGATGAGTCATTCTATTGAAAGATTTTTGAAGGTGAATATGACTGGTGAATGACTTGGTGAATTTTACCAAAACTGATGGTTGGGTTCGGATGCGATACCATTCCAATTTTACAAGTACCCCCACAATACCTGAATCTGGGTAAGGCTTAGCTGGAAACTTATGTATTTTAGTATGGGTTCCCTCTGAACAAGCGTCATAGGGGTTATGCCGAGGCTTCCTCCATTGAATGTGAAATGACGTGAAATGAGGTGAATGTACTACCCAAGCCCTGTGCAGTTCCCGGGTTGACGGTTTGTTTTCACCGGGAGGCCAAGCTCATGGGGAGAGGTGCCTATACTAGAGTATGTAAATGAAAGGTTAGGATTGGTAGTTCGCGTACTGCGTACGATAAATCAGGGCCAGTTACCCCTGACGAACTATTGCAATTATTGTGGCACAAGTGTACAACCTCTGCAGAGTTTAACCTATTCGAATAGCCGCGTCCGCGGTCACGGACAGTAGGAAAGGCCATACTGTTCCGTCATCAGAACTTTTCTAAAAATATGAATGGTGACTTGTGATTTGAATTGAAATGTGACTTTGACTTTGAATCACAACTGAGTTGTGGGAATGACACTAATGTTCCCACTTGAGTTAGGCAAATGAAGAGGCTTTGATTATTAAAGAGTTTATGAAATAAAACTGGCTTTAGGCAAATGAAACTAGAGCTTAGAACCCCCTTACTATAGTTGATAGTGTTTACCTTAGTATTAGTTTGCGAGTACTTTAAAGTACTCATGACTGTGTCCCTGGCTATTCAAATCGCCAGACTATGAAGAAGAGTACCACAACCCGGAAGAAGGACAGCAGGACGTCTACGACAACTAGGATCACTCCTGACGTCAACAGTTGCCTATGGAATAGATGGACTACTACTACGCTATTTCGCTTCCGCTATGTGTTATGTAAGTGGATCAATAGAACTGCTATTATTGTAATGAGACTGGATCATGTGATCCTTTATTTGTAAGACGATTATGTGTTGTAATGAATAATGTGTTGTGATATCAATCTATTATGTTTCGCAAAAACAATATTCCCGGGATTGCGAGGAATGGCATAATAGGCATCTGGACTTAAAAATCCGGGTGTTGACAGGTAGCGGAGTCTTCCTATATATCTGAATCTAGTTCAGTTTTGTATAATTTATTTCCAAAAGATCCTTTATCCAATTAGGCATAACAAGAATTAAACAGACCACCAGAAACTCAGCAAACAATCACTGAACAAATGGCCCTTTCATCCATCCAAGTTGTATTTTCTAAGATTCAGTTCTTCCAATCATGGAAGCAACCAACATGGAACATATATTTTTCAAGACAACTTGGATTACCTACAGATGTTCCATTAATAACAACACAGCCTCCCTTGTCATTTGCATGAACCACCAAGGATCTCTAGCAACTCACTGTGGAAAGCACAATTATCATATTTTTTTGCAGAATGTAGAGAGCACACAGAATTATGATCTGAACAAATGAGATGGGCTTATTAAAATTTGTCCATCGGCTTGAGTCTTACACCAACCTTCCGTCTGTTACATCAAGACCTATACTCTGGTAATTGGAACTGGGAACCTACATTAAAGGACACAATTAATTTGTCGCTTGCAAAAATGCATTACCATAATCCTGACAAATAATCCAAAGAGCTTACATGAATCTTGGAGCCTTTCATACTATTCCAGATCAGCTTGAACCCAGTGCCTGCATTCAGATCTGCAGTTTTGGTTTTTAGAATCCTTGGCTACCATGCCAAAATATTACAATGATGTATCCATAGAGGTGCAAAATGACCTCATGATAATAATTTGTAGGATGACATGTTGAGAAAATTTTAATGGTGATAACATCAATTATTATGTTGGTAAAGACATTTGTAAATTACAGTAGCATTCCGTTCATGAAATTCGCAATTGTTCCGCCGTTGTGAATTACAGCGAGATGACTACAGTTCTAATACCGATCCAATTTGAACAAAATAGGTTTACAACACTGTAATGTTCAAATCATAAGAACATGGCAGTACAGTTACCTTCAAGCGAAGGCAGGAGGTACAGTGCAGCGGCGGGGTTGGGCAGCGTACTGCGCCGGAGGCGTGCGACTGTGCAAGGCCGCTGCTTGCAGTGCGGCGTCGGCCAAATCGCGGGGAGGCAGTCAGGAGGCGTGCACAGCGACGGTGGTGTTCGCGGCAAAGATATTCAATGATGGGCTCAGGCCCTGTTTGTTTGGGCTGGAGCTTGAGCTTTTACTGCTTTTGGGTCTTTAAAAGCACAAGCCCAGCCAAACACCTAACTTCTAGGCATGGGCTTCTACAAGCACTTCTCACATTTACACTTGAAGCCCATAAGCACCTCCCAGGGTACTTCCCGCAGCTTCTCGTGGCTTCTCACTTACAAAATGAACCGGTATACAATAGCAGCCCAAAAGTTTGTGTTATCCCCCATCGGTCCTTTAGCCCAAAATGATATATTTTTTGCATCTCGAGAAAAATTCAGATTCTTAGTTAATTAATATTTTATAGTAAAATCTTTTTAAATAGAAAATAATAAGGAAAATAATATTTTTGTTATTATTAAATAATAAGGAAAATAATGTTTTTGCTATTATTAAATAATAAGGAAAATAATATTTTTGTTATTATTAAATAATAAGGAAAATAATATTTTTGTTATTATTAAATAATAAGGAAAATAATATTTTGTTATTATTAAATAATAATAAGGAAAATAATATTTTTGTTATTATTTTCTATTTTACATTTGACCAGTCTACCAGCCGTCCTGGATGCAGTCGCCAAACAGCAATTTTACATTTGACCAGCCATCCAGCTCCAGCTGGATGCAGTTTGCCAAACAGCAATTTTACATTTGACCAGCCATCCAGCTCCAGCTGCTTCTCAGATCTTACCAGCTCCAGCTGCTTTTCGTTCAGCTGCAGCCTAAACAAACAGGCACTCAGTCCATCAAAGACATTTTTCGGGGTGTAGCCCCACCATTTGGATCCTGCATGCCTATTTTCTCGAATACAAGCTGTGTACTTTTTTTGTTTTAATTGCTAGATCCACGTAGTAAATATTATGCTAGTCATAGTGCATAGTATTATATAGTAATATATATTATGTTTATGATATTTATCTATGATAATATCTTTATAGTGGGTATTTTTATAGAATCGTATCATAACCTTATAAAATTATTGTTTTGTATAATCTCAATGTAAATCTATGTACAAGATATATATTTGACATTAATTTTTCCTGTATCATGCGCTATCATACAGTATCTACATATTTTACTCTAATTCTATCTTTCCTTCTTAATTAAATGACACATCAGCATTTTTGTGGGCCTAAGGTGCATGATACTACCTAAAATACTAGCACCATAGCCAGCCTTAACCATCAATGATCACATCAATCCTGAGCTGTGTTTCTTTTGGAAGAGAATTACTTCTTTTAACCAAAATTGATCCCAAAAATCATGCCAATCAGTTATTGCTACATCTTAGAGAGCCTATATATAGAGATGGGAAAGATTTGATACGCAACTAATGAATCGTCTCCGAAAAACAAACTTTGGATTCTGTATAATGTATACTACGGTATTAGCTAGAATACAAGATGTCACGATGATATAAAAAAATATTTTAATTGCTTGATCCATGTAGTATTAACTACCAATGAATCCGATCAAATCCTGAACTGTATTTCTTGTGGAACAGATCACTCCTTTTAACCAAAATTGATCCCAAAAATTACGTCAATCAATTATTGCTAAATTTAGAGAACTTATATGGAAAAGTGGACGATTTGATATGCAGCTAATGAATAATATAAAAAACTATTTTTAACCATTTCTTCGCAACGCAGCTAGGCCTAGTGCAATATAAATACCCCAAAGCATCGTCCATTATCTCCCAAGAAAACAACTTGCACCTTACAGATACGAACTTGTAATACTTAGCAGTAAGGTGTCATCCCAAGCCACAGCATGAGAAATACTCTCCTATTTACCGTTGCCATTGTAGCCATTTATGCCATGGCAGTTCTTGGTGCAGGTTCACCAATAGACACCAATAATCCAGACATCCAATGGCTTGGCCAGTGGGCGGTGGCTGTGCACGTCCATCAGGCACACGATGGGATCAAATTCAACAAAGTTCTGAGAGCTGAGCTTGATGAGGAGTCCCCACTAGGCAAAACCCTCTATCTTCTCATCGATGCAACCAACCGAGATGGCAAGGATGCCAAATACGAGGCCGTTTTGAACCAGAGCGCCGCGTCGAGGCGTGCTCTTGTGTCCTTTAAGCCGGCTAACTGAGCAAAAATGGCATTGTGATCATGTTGATGCAATAATTATTTGATGCAATAACAAGGTGTTTTTTATATACTATGCATCTTATGGACTCGATTTCAAATGTGTGATGTTTTATTGTCATATAAAATTTTCTCAACCAGCGTGTCTCTCTTGTTTATATACTTAATTTGCTCATTTACTCACAGTTGATCATGGAACGATCATCGTTCTCAAATCCAATATCCTACATCGAATACAACTCCCCACAATCTGCAAATACTGAATCCACGATCCCATCCCCCTCATACCGCTAGCACCTTCCCACTTCATATATGCTCCCCCGCTCGTCCCCATGCGAGCCCTTGGCATGCCGTTGCCATTTCTTCATGTCGTTACTGCCGTCTCAAGTATCGCCGTGTTGCCTCTACCGATCCTCCATCAATAGAGTGTTGTAGCATTGTGTGCGCCATCACCTCATCCCTATCACCAATAGATCCTCCTACTTTCCCACAGTGCCGACATGTATGAATCTTTGCCCAATATATACCTACTTAATCCACATACACACAAAAATACATATATCGTAGATCTATTGTAACATCCATGTTTTAGCTAAATCTAAAGTAGGGATTGATTGTGCATCATGAACATCATGATATTATCGTAAGAAAAAATCATAAAGGAAATGATTTAGAAAACCCTAATGATATGCAAATTTCTCAGTTAGATTCAAATGCTCAAAATGTTTTAGTATTACAAACTAAACCTACATGGAACTTCTACAATATATTAAGAAGGCCGTGCACATTTTCATAAGTTCAGAAGAGTTTGAATCCTCAAATGAATTTCAAAATAGCAAATTTGGAAAGTAGAGTTCTGAAAAAGAGAAAGAAAACCCTCCTCTATCTTGGGCTGAAAGCCCAAGCTCTCTCTCTATTTTGTCTCTCGCGCAGCCAGCCCGAAGCCCACCTTAGCCCAACCATCCTCTAGTGGGTTTTCTGCAAAATGAACATTTCCTTGTCTTCTTCTCCACAAAGAAGGGGCTCTGTGGCACGTCCGTTGTCGCCCGATGCTCCTCCTCCTCGCAGCGATGTGCGCCGCCGCCCTGGACGTCTACAAGTACCTCTGCGCCGTTGGAGAACCCAAGGCTTCCCAGTTCCCTCTCACCATCGCTCTCTCCATCTCCTCTCTGTGACCTATCTCCTCTCCCATGACCCAAAACCCTAGCCACTCAGCCATCATCCATCGCTGCCGCTCCGTCCATTCCCTAGTTCCGCTGAGACCCCCACAAGATCCGCCTCGTCGCGCTTTGTCTCCTCGCCGATGCATGCAAGCCAGCGGGCCGGAATTGACCGACCCGACCCCTTCCTCTCCGATAGAACTGGAGCTTGCCGGTGTCGATACAGCGCCGTCTAACCTCCTCCGCCCTCGCCGACGAGCTCCACAGCTCCACAGCGAGCTCCTCTTCGTCTATGTCCAGGTGGCCGGAATTGAGTAGTGAGACAAAACTTATGATCCATTGTGATTTTAACTTTTCACTGCTATCGCACTAGGGATAAAGTGAATGCATGTGATATGTTTACCATGTGACATCTATGGTAATCTTGTTTAGTCAAGGTAGCATATTTGTTAGTCAAACATCATGCACTACTAAGAAATATGCTATAGTCCCAGGGTTACCACCGGTGCACAAAAAAATATGGACGTCGGTGGTATTTTCCGCCGACGGACTGACTTTACGGACCGCCAGTGGTGCCAAAATACCGCCGGCGCACCAAAAAAACCGTCCGTCGGGGATAAGGGTTGGCCAGGTTTGGGCGAGGGAAAAATGGAAGCTCCTTTTACCGCTGGTTCGCCACCCTATTGGTGCCATTTTTTCCTCCAAACCCCCTCCCCCCGCCCCCCAACTATCGCATTTTTAAAATTTAAAATAAAATAAAATAAAATGATAGAAATTTCAAAAAATATAATCATTCAAGATGCCCATGTGTTATGTGATCTAGTTTTATAGAAAAATTTAAAAATATGAATTTTAATATATTCTACAAAATGGCGTCATATTTTGTTAAAACGGGATTTCTGGTTGCATACGACCTTCGATGAAAAAATTTTATATCAAAATGTATCTACGCAAAATTTTGGAAGTATTTGCAAAATATTATGTCTCTACAAACTGTAATTGTTTGCATTGGTCTCTGAATAAAATTTAATTCTAGTGTCCACATATCAGTCTGTGATGTTATAAGTCTGTGCAGCTCCGCTGCTTTCAGTGTAGTCTTATTTAGCATGATTATGTTTATCATGAATAGGAAAGAACATGACCACCATTAATCGATAGTGACAAATAGTGGAAGTTTCAACACTGATGGTTCCATGTAGTGTTTGGATATTTGTTTCTCTCGATGCAATGCACGGACCCTTTTGCTGGTCTTTTTTAAAACAATATTTTGAAATTTAAAAAATGTAAAACAATGCAAGATGTAAAATTCTACAGCTGTGCAAAAAAAAGAATGAAAAATATTATATATTTTGGGTGGTGTAAAATTTACGAATTTCTGGATCTGAGAGAGCGACCATATCAAATTTCGAATATCTTCAGATTTGTCGGTATTTTTAATTCTGTGTAGACAGGAATACAAACTATTTCATCCTGAGATTTTGCAGGAACGTAGATGGGCCAATCGTCAACATCTATGATTCTATTTCGATTTTTTTTTGAAACATTAAAATTTCAATTTGAAAAAGTAAAAGATATTCAATGATGGGCTCAGTCCATCAAAGACATTTTTCGGGGTGTAGCCCCACCATTTGGATCCTGCATGCCTATTTTCTCGAATACAAGCTGTGTACTTTTTTTGTTTTAATTGCTAGATCCACGTAGTAAATATTATGCTAGTCATAGTGCATAGTATTATATAGTAATATATACTCCCTCCGTTCCTTTTTATAATGCCTATAGATTTTTGGCATTTGTTTCAGAATATAAGGTTATAGATTGGCTTTTTTTCAATTACACCCTCTACCGGTCAGCTGCCACATGACATGCATGAAAAAAATCCATACAAAAGGGAAACAATTAATTAAGATTCCTAATGCATGATCCCAACGATTTCGCATTGTTTTTCTTTCCTTAATAGTATAACGTAGCTGCACATATATGGAGAGTCAACCAGAGAGATTTGTGAGAATTGTTATGTTAATTTAGGAAGTTATCGATTTCCCTCATTTTACTCTGATCTCAAATCGTTAAGCCAGGGGGTCTTATGTAAAGAATACTCTTGCGCTAATTTCCGTGCCAAAAAACAATAGGCACTATAGAATGGAACGGAGGGTGTATTATGTTTATGATATTTATCTATGATAATATCTTTATAGTGGGTATTTTTATAAAATCGTATCATAATCTTATAAAATTATTGTTTTGTATAATCTGAATGTAAATCTATGTACAAGATATATATTTGACATTAATTTTTCCTGTAACATGTGCTATCATACAGTATCTACATATTTTACTCTAATTCTATCTTTCCTCCTTAATTAAATGACACATCAGCATTTTTGTGGGCCTAAGGTGCATGATACTACCTAAAATACTAGCACCATAGCCAGCCTTAACCATCAATGATCACATCAATCCTGAGCTATGTTTCTTTTGGAAGAGAATTACTTCTTTTAACCAAAATTGATCCCGAAAATCATGCCAATCAGTTATTGCTACATTTTAGAGAGCCTATATATAGAGATGGGAAAGATTTGATACGCAACTAATGAATCATTTCAAAAAAAAAATCTTTGGATTCTGTATGATGTTTACTACGGTATTAGCTACAATAGAATATGTCACGATGGTATAAAAAAATATTTGAATTGCTTGATCCATGTAGTTAACTATCAATGAATCCGATCAAATCCTGAACTGTATTTCTTTTGGAACAGATCACTCCTTTTAACCAAAATTGATCCCAAAAATCACGTCAATCAATTATTGCTAAATTTAGAGAACTTATATGGAAAAGTGGAAGATTTGATACGCAGCTAATGAATAATATAAAAAACTATTTTTAACCATTTCTTCGCAACGCAGCTAGGCCTAGTGCAATATAAATACCCCAAAGCATCGTCCATTATCTCCCAAGGAAACAACTTGCACCTTACAGATACGAACTTGTAATACTTAGCAGTAAGGTGTCATCCCAAGCCACACCATGAGAAATACTCTCTTATTTACCGTTGCCATTGTAGCCATTTATGCCATGGCAGTTCTTGGTGCAGGTTCACCAATAGACACCAATAATCCAGACATCCAATGGCTTGGCCAGTGGGCGGTGGCTGTGCACGTCCATCAGGCACACGATGGGATCAAATTCAACAAAGTTCTGAGAGCTGAGCTTGATGAGGAGTCCCCACTAGGAAAAACCCTCTATCTTCTCATCGATGCAACCAACCGAGATGGCAAGGATGCCAAATACGAGGCGGTTTTGAACCAGAGCGCCGCATCGAGGCGTGCTCTTGTGTCCTTTAAGCCGGCTAATTGAGCAAAAATGGCATTGTGATCATGTTGATGCAATATTATTTGATGCAATAACAAGGTGTTTTTTTTATATACTATGCATCTTATGGACTCGATTTCAAATGTGTGATGTTTTGTTGTCATATAAAATTTTCTCAACAAGCGTGTCTCTCTTATTTATCTACTTAATTTGCTCATTTACTCACAGTTGATCATGGAACAATCATCGTGCTCAAATCCAATATCCTACATCGAATACAACTCCCCGCAATCTGCAAATACTGAATCCACGATCCCATCCACCTCATACCACTAGCACCTTCCCACTTCATGCTCCCCCGCTCGTCCCGATGCAAGCCCTAGGCACGCCGTTGCCATTTCTTCGTGTCGTTACTGCCGTCTCAAGCATCGCCGTGTTGCCTCTACCGATCCTCCATCAATAGAATGTTGTAGCATTGTGTGCGCAACCACCTCTTCCCTATCACCAATAGGTCCTCCTACTTTCCCACAGTGCCAACATGTATGAATATATGCCCAATATATACCTACTTAATCCACATACACACACAAATACATATATTGTAGATCTATTGTAACATCCTTGTTTTAGCTAAATCTAAAGTAGGGTTTGATTGTGCATCATGATCATCATGATATTATCCTAAGAAAAATGCATAAAGGAAATGATTTAGAAAACCCTAATGTTATGCAAATTTCTCAGTTAGATTCAAATGATCAAAATGTTTCATTATTACAAACTAAACCTACATGGAACTTCTACAATATATTAAGAAGGCCATGGATATTTTCAGAAGTTCAGAAGAGTGTGAATCCTCAACTGAATTTCAAAATAGCAAGTTTGGAAAATAGAGAAAGAAAATAGATTTTTGAAAAAGAGAAAGAAAACCCTCCTCTATCTTGGGCTGAATGCCCAAGCTCTCTCTATTCTCTCTCTAGCGCAGCCAGCCTGAAGCCCACCTTAGCCCAACCATCCCCCAGTGGGTTTTCTGCAAAATGAACATTTCCTTCTCTTCTTCTCCACAAAGAAGGGGCTTTGTGGCGCGTCCGTCGTCGCCCAATGCTCGTCCTCCTCATCGCGATGCGCGCCACCGCCCTGGACCTCTACAAGTAACTCTGTGCCACTGGAGAACCCAAGGCTTCCCAGTTCCCCCTCTCCCTTGATCTCTCTATCTCCTCTCCCGTGACCTATCTCCTCTCCCATGACCCAAAACCCTAGCCGTTCAACCATCGTCCATCCCTGCCACTCTGTCCATTCCCTTGTTGCGCTGAGACCCCCACAAGATCCGCCTCATCGCGCTTCGTCTCGTCACCGATGCATGCAAGCCAGCGGACCTGACCCCTTCTTCTCCGACGGAACTGGAGCTTGCCGACGTCGATACAGCACCGTCTAACCTCCTCCGCCATCGCCGACGAGATCCACGGTGAGCTCCTCTTCGTCCATGTCCAGGTGGCCGGAATTGAGTAGTGAGACAAAACTTATGATCCATTGCGATTTTTATCTTTTCACTTCTACCGCACTAGGGATAAAGTGAATGCATGTGATATGTTTACCATGTGACACCTATGGTAATCTTGTTTAGTCAATTAAGGTAGCATATTTGTTATTCAAACATCATGCACTACTAAGAAATATGCTATAGGCCCAGGGTTACCACCGGTGCACCAAAAAATATGGACTCCGGTGGTATTTTCCACCGACGGACCGACTTTACGGACCGCCAGTGCTGCCAAAATACCGCCGTCACACAAAGAAAAACCGTCCGTCGGGGATAAGGGTCGGCCAGGTTCGGGCCACGAAAAAATGGCAGCTCCTTTTACCGCTGGTGCACCACCCAATTGGTGCCATTTTTCCTCCACCGATCGCCTTTTTAAAATTTTAAAAAAATAAAAGAAATTGATAGAAATTTCAAAAAATATAATCATTCAAGATGCCCATGTGTTATGTGATCTAGTTTTAGAGAAAATTTAAAAATATGAATTTTAATATATTCTACAAAATGGCATCTTGTTTTGGTAAAACGGGATTTCTGGTTGCATACGACCTCCGATGAAAAAAATTATATCAAAATGTATCTACGCAATTTTTTTGAAGTATTTGCAAAATATTATGTCTACAAACTTTAATTTGTTTGCATTCATCTCTGAATAAAATTTAATTATTGTATCCACATATCATTCTGTGATGTTATAAGTCCGTGCAGCTCCGCAGCGTTCAGTATAGTCTTATTTTAGCATGATTATGTTTATCATGAATAGGAAAGAACATGACCACCATTAAGCGATAGTGACAAATAGTGGAAGTTTCAACACTGATGGTTCCATGTAGTGTTTGGATATTTGTTTCTCTCGATGCAACGCAAGGACCTTTTGCTGGTCTTTTCTAAAACAATATTTTGAAGTTTAAAAAATGTAAAAAAGTGAGAGAGGTAAAATTCTACAGCTGTGCAGAAAACGAATGAAAAATATTATGTATTTTGGGCGGTGTAAAATTTACAAATTTCCAGATCTGAGTGAGCAACCAGTGCAAATTTGGAATATCTACAGATTTGTCGGTATTTTTAATTCTGTGTAGACAGGAATACAAACTATTTCATCCTGAGGTTTTGCAGGAACGTAGAGTTGGTCAATAGTCAACATCTATGATTCTGTTTCGAATTTTTTTTGAAACATCAAAATGTTGATTTTGAAAAAGCAAAAGATATTCAATGACGGGGTCAGTCCATCAAAGACATTTTTCGGGGTGCAGCCCCAACATTTGGATCCTGCATGCCTATTTTCTCGAATACAAGCTGTCGTGACGGTATACTTTTTTTTTGTTTTAATTGCAAGATCCACGTAGTACATATTATGCTAGTTATAATGCATAGTATTATATAGTAGTATCATGTTTATGATATTTATCTATGATTATATCTTTATAGTGGGTATTATTATAAAATAGTATCATAAACTTATAAAATTATTGTTTTATAGAATCCCAGTGTAAATCTATGTACAAGATATATTTGACATTACTGTTTCTTGTATCATACGCTATCATATAGTATCTACCTATTTTATTATAATTCTATCTCTCCTCCTTAATTAAATGACACATATTGTGGGCCTAAGAGCATCTCCACTCGTCTCCCCGACGAGGCCCCGAGCGACGTTTTTCCCATCCAGACGGCGAAATTCGGTCCAGTCGCGCCTCCGGTTCCTCGTTTTCGTCCGGATTTGGCCCGGCGAGCCCACGCCCCCCCCCCCCCCCCCCTCCCCTCCCCCGCGGGGATTTATCGGGGACTCCGGACGAGTGAAAAGCGGGGAAGGGCCCGATCTGTCGGCGACTCGACACACGAACCCCACCGCCACCTCGCTCAAAATCTCCCCCACCCCTCGTATCTCTCTCGCCGCCGGCACCACCCCGCCGGCTTGTTGCCCAGATTCCGCCGTCCCCTTCTCCACATGCCTATATTCCGCCGTCTTTCGACGAAGGCCTATCTGGCTACTCCTCCGCCGGCCTGTTTTCCGACTTTGGCCTACTCCTCGTCGCTCGCGGCTCGGGTTGCCTCGACCACGCCCGTCAGGTGTTCGTCCATTTGCCTCGCCGGCCATGGACTCGGACGAAGAGGAGGAGCAGATGTTCGTCGAGCTTATGCGAGATGAGGTGGCAGCCGCCGCCCGAGACGAGGAGCACATGATAATCCTCGGTTGCTTGTCAAGCATGTACGCCGGACTGGCAACTGGTCGACGTGGTGGGTCGGTAACAGGTCGCCGGAAGTGCAAGCCGAGACAACGAATGGAGGGCTACTTCATGTTGTACGCCGACTACTTCGCCGATAATCCATTGCACGGTGAGAGTTTTTTCCTGCGTCGTTTCAGGATGAGCAGAAAGCTATTTCTGCAAATTGTGTATGCCATCCGAGACTTTGACCCCTACTTTAGATGCAAGGCGGATTGCACTGGTTTGGTTGGATTTTCGTCACTGCAGAAGTGCACAGTGGCTATGAGGATGCTGGCGTATGGAGCTCCCGGTGATGGTGTAGATGACTATCTTCGGATGGCGGAGTCCACCGCCCTTGATTGTTTCTACCGGTTCTGCAGGGCCGTGATGACCCACAAGTATAGGGGATCGCAACAGCCTTCGCGGGAAGTAAAACCCAATTTATTGATTCGACACAAGGGGAGACAAAGAATACTTGAAAGCCTTAACAGCGGAGTTGTCAATTCAGCTGCACCTGGAAACAGACTTGCTCGCAAGAGTTTATCAGTAGTAACGGTTTATAGCAGTAGCAGTAGTGAAATAATAGCAGCAGTGTAACAAAGACAGCAGTAGTGATTATAGTAAACAGCAGGATTAAAATACTGTAGGCACAGGGATGGATGACGGGCATTGCATGGATGAGAGAAACTCATGTAACAATCAAAGCAGGGCATTTGCAGATAGTAATAAAACGGTGTCCAAGTACTAAGCAATCCATAGGCATGTGTTCTGCATATAGTCGTACGTGCTCGCAATGAGAGACTTGCACAACATCTTTTGTCCTACCAGCCGGTGGCAGCCGGGCCTCTAGGGAATCTACTGGAAATTAAGGTACTCCTTTTAATAGAGTACCGGAGCAAAGCATTAACACTCCGTGAACACATGTGATCCTCATATCACCGCCTTCCCCTTCGGTTGTCCCAATTTCTGTCACTTTGGGGCCTCGGGTTCCGGATAGCAATACGTGTATACAACTTGCAGGTAAGATCATAAAACAATGAATATCATCATGAAACAATAACAAGTTCAGATCTGAGATCATGGCACTCGGGCCCTAGTGACAAGCATTAAGCATAACAAGTTGCAACAATATCATCAAAGTACGAATTACGGACACTAGGCACTATGCCCTAACAATCTTATGCTATTACATGACCAATCTCATCCAATCCCTACCATTCCCTTCTGCCTACAGCGGGGGAATTACTCACACATGGATGGGGGAAACATGGTTGGTCGATGGAGAGGCGTCGGTGGTGATGATGGCGATGATCTCCTCCGATTCCCCGTCCCGGCGGAGTGCCAGAACGGAGTTTCTGGTCCCGAGACAGAGTTTCGCGATGGTGGCTGCGTTCTTGATGGTTTCTGGCGACTTCGACTTCCCGTCTAGCGTTTTTAGATCGAAACCATTAAGTAGTCCAGAGGGGGCGTCAGAGGCTGGCCGAGGCGGCCACACGCTAGGGCGGCGCGCCCCTCCGTGCCGCGCCGGCCTCGGTGTGTGGGGGCCCCGGGCCTCCCCTGGCCTACCCTTCGGCTCCGTGATTCTTCTGGAAAAATAGGCCCTTTGACATAAATTCCGGGGATTTTCCTGAAAGTTGAATTTCTGCACAAAAACGAGACACCAGGGCAATTCTACTGAAAACAGCGTTAGTCCGTGTTAGTTGTATCCAAAATACACAAATTAGAGGCAAAACAATAGCAAAAGTGTTCGGGAAAGTAGATACGTTTTGTACGTATCAACTCCCCCAAGCTTAGCTTATTGCTTGTCCTCAAGCAATTCAGTTAACAACTGAGTGCGATAAAAGAACTTTCACGAACACATTTGTTCATATGATGTAAATATTCTCATGATATGGACAAGTACTTAGGCAATTCATAATAAGATACATGCAAATAAGATCATCTAATAGCTATGTCAATCATGGAAAGGTACCAACAAATTAATAATAAGCATCATGAATCATGTCTATCAATAGGATTGCAATGTTCATAAAAGCATATGATAAAGTGGTATCTCGCTTGCCCATATTTGTACAGCAAAACATAAATGCTCGAGCACCTCTGAAGTTCATGGAAAGACTAGAAGTAGAGATTGTCAAAGATAAAAGCATCAAAGTTATACCATAGTCAATCACATTTTGGGACAAGCATATTATACTAAGAATGATAGTTGTGCTCTCAAGAAAGTGCTCAAAGAAAGGATGGTGACTCAATGTAAAAGTAAAAGATTGACCCTTCGCAGAGGGAAGCAGGGATAACATGCGCTAGAGCTTTTCATTTTTAAAACAGGAGTAAAATTATTTTGAGAGGTGTTTGTTGTTGTCAACGAGTGGTAATGGGTACACCAACTACCTCGTCAACCAGACTTTCAAGAGCGGCTCCCATGAAGGACGTTATTTCTACCAGCAAGGTAGATCATCCCTCTTCTCTTTTGTTTACACACGTACTTCAGTTTTATTATGGGTGACACTCCCCAAAAGCTTTGCTTACACAAGCCATGGCTAACCGAATCCTCGAGGGCCTTCCATCAATCTCATACCATGGGGGAGTGTCTATTTGCAAACTTAAGTTGCTTACTGATGAATCAGAGAAGAACATGTGAAGAGAATTATTAATGAAGTTTGATTAATTGGGGCTGGGCACCCCGTTGCAAGCTCTTATTATGAAAATCTGTCAAAAGTAAATGACAAGGTCGAAAGATAAACACCACATACTTCCTCATGAGCTATAAAACATTAACACAAATTGAGAAGCATTTTGAAGGTTTAAAGGTAGCGCATGAGAATTTACTTGGAATGGTTTGAAATGCAATGTATATGTATTTATGGTGGACACTTTGGAATAACTTGGTTTTCAGGGGTTTGGAAGCACGAGCAGCGTTCCCGCTCAGTACAAGTGAAGGCTAGCAATAGACTGGGGAGCGACAATCAAGAGAGCAGTCACTGTCATAATCATGCTTGCGGCAAAATAAATTAACGGAGGCATAAAAGTGATACAAGAACTCTGAGGCAAAGTAAATCATCGAGGCTTAATTGACTTTTGTTCAGTCATATGCATGCGTGAGAGCATGTGCCAAGTCGATTCGAATGAATTATTCATAGGAGGATACCACAATGTCATACCTATTTATGAATAAAACAATGCAAGCAAACATCCATGACATGCTACTCATATTAATAAACTGGAGCTAAACATGAGAGATCATGAACTACTAGACTTTCTTCAATGACATATACCTCACATGAACCAACTAAGCATGCTCACATGGATGAGTATATGTACAAAAATGAAAACAAATAGAGTTCATAACAGCCTCTCACCACAGTCGAATTGTCGTAGATCGTCATTATTGCCTTTCACTTGTGTAGCTTGAATAATATGAAATGAAAACCACGCTCCAGCCACCGAAGAACATTGAACTCCATAATGAACTTTACAAAACCAAAGAAGAACAGCAAATATTTTTGATGTTTTCAAATTGGAAACAAGAACAAAAAGGAAACAAGCAAACAAAGCAAAATCTTTTTGGATTTTCTTATAGCAAACCAACGATAGCAAATAAAGAAAAATAAAAGCAAGAAACCAAAATAAACTAATGATGAAGGGAAACAACAGAAATATTTTTGGTCTTTTTGTGTTTTAGGAAAGAAATAGAGCAAAAACAAGAAAATGAAAACTAGAAGAGTCACATAAACACAAAGCAGCAGGAATTCGTCAAACTTGACAGCAGTACAGTAATTGATTTTTAAGAAATTCGTCCACTGCCCAGCTCGAAAAGTGTTCAACTAATGAAAGTTAGATAACAACCTGGGGAACATGAACAAAAATTGGCTTCGCAAAATAACGTTCTGGCTGTTTTTGAGAATATTTTTGGTATCAGTCCAGAATCTGTTTTCAGGCAGCACCTCCCCAAATATCATCTCCCTCTTATTAGAAAACCACTTAAAGAAGCTAAACAAGTATATACAAGTATCCAGCAACTATAATATGCAAAGAATGAGTGATGCCGGTATACCTCCCCCTAAGCTTAGGCTTTTGGCCTAAGTGGAGTTCAATCCCATGGTGCCTCTTCGAAAAAATAAGACCAACGGTATAATTTTTGTGAATTTTTGAAAACTTTGAAAAATGCACATTTCTGGGTATTAAATTTATTATTAGTGGGCAGAAAAAGATTTCGAAATCTCTAATTAGCTAAAGAACTTTGCAAAACAGAAAGTGCTACAGCAAGTAGAACAAGTGGAGGAAGAAAGAGATGTTGTTTAGTTCCTCTATGCATATAAAATGAATTTATTAACAAGGTTGATCAAGTCTTGCCACAAAATAAATTTTACATAGCATAAGAAGAAATAAACCTCAAATCAATCATGTTACCTTGAATTGTATTGATATGGATCCAATCATAATATTTTGATATCCTTCTTTAGGTTCATATATAGGAAATCAATAGCTCCAACTTTGATGGTTCTCACATTAGAAATGGTATTAACTCCACATACTTTATCAATCCTCTTGGGAAAATAAACGGTATGCTCCTTGTCATCGACATTGAAAGTAACTTTTCCTTTATTGCAATCAATAACAGCCCCTGCGGTGTTAAGAGAAGGTCTCCCAAGAATAATAGACATATTATCATCTTCGGGCATTTCCAACACAACAAAATCAGTTAATATCAAGCAGTTATTAGTAACTTGAACAGGAACATCCTCACATATACCAACATGAATAGCAGTAGATTTATCAGCCATTTGCAAAGATATATCAGTCGGTATCAACTTATCTAAATAAAGTCTCTTATAAAGAGAAAAAGGCATAACACTAACACCCGCTCCCAAATCACATAGAGCAGTTCTAACATAATTATTCTTAATAGAACAAGGAATAGTCGGTATACCTGGATCGCCCAACTTCTTTGGAACTTTGCCATTGAAAGAGTAATTAGCAAGCATGGTGGAAATCTCCTCATTAGGAATTTTCCTTTTGTTAGAGACAATATCTTTCATATACTTTGAATAAGGAGGCAATTTAATAGCATCAGTCAAAGGAATTTGCAAGAATAAAGGTTTCATCCGATCGCAAAATTTATTATAATGTTCTTCTTCCTTTGATTTTAGTTTCTTAGTGGGAAAAGGCATTTGCTTTTGAACCCAAAGTTCTCTTTCATTACCATGTTTCTTAGCAATAAAATCTTATTTAGTATACTTTTTATTTTTAGCATGCTTTTCAGGTTCATCTTCAACCTCTTCTTTATCAGAAGCATCATTCTTATCATTATCTTTATCATGTTCATTACCACTTTCAGTTTCAGCATCAGAAATAGAAATACTATTAGGATCATTAACAGGTTTAGAGGATTCTACAACATTTTTATGTTTCTTCTTCTTTTTCTTTGAAGGAGCACTAGGTTCAATTCGTTGAGAATCTTGTTCAACTCTCTTGGGATGCCCCTCGGGATATAGAGGATCCTGGGTAGAAACACCGCCTCTAGTTGTTACTTCATAAGCATGTTTTTCTTTAGAACTATTTTTTAACAAGTCATTTTGCACTTTAGTGAGTTTATCAATTTGAGTTTGAATCATATGAAAATGTTTAACAAGCATCTTAACATCATTGGAGGTTCTCTCCACAATATCATGCAAATTCCTAATAGCTTGAGAATTTTCCATTAAATGATTCTCTACTCTCATATTAAAATTTTCTTGTTTAACAATATAATTATCAAACTCATCTAAGCATTGAGCAGGAGGTTTTGAATACGGAATATCTTCCCTAGTAAAGCGTTGAAGAGAGTTTACCTTAATCATGGATGAAAGGGGAATTATCTTACATAAATCTTCTATGGGAGGTAAGTTCTTCACATCTTCAGATTTAATACCTTTCTCCTTAAGAGACTTCTTGCTTTCCTCATATCTTCATCATTTAATTTAATTAAACCCCTCTTCTTCAATATTGGCGTCAGAGTTGGTTCAGGTATAGTCCAATCATCATGATTCCGGCCTATTTTAGCCAATAATTCTTCAGCTTCTTCCGGAGTTCTTTTCCTGAAAACACAACCAGCACAACTATCCAAGTATGCTCTAGACTCAATGGTTAGTCCAGTATAAAATATGTCAAGTAAATCATGCTTTTCCAAATCATGTCCAGGTCGAGCTCTGATAAGAGAGCAAAATCTTGCCCATGCTTCAGGCAATTTCTCTCCATCTTCCTGGTCAAAGCTATAAATTTTCTGCAAAGCAATATGTTGAGCACTAGCAGGAAAGTATTTCCGAAAGAAAACATCAAGAAAATCACTTGGACTATCAATAGAACCACGAGGCAAACTATTATACCAAGTTTTGGTATCATCCTTTAATGAGAAAGGAAAAAATTTAGCAACAAAATAAGTACGCATCTTGACATCATCAGAAAACAAGCTACTCAAAGTAGAAATTCCATTCATGTGTCCTGATGACCCACAAGTATAGGGGGTGTATCGTAGTATTTTCGATAAGTAAGAATGTCGATCCCAACGAGGAGCAGAAGGTGTTGACAAGCAGTTTCGATGAAGGATTCACTGTAAATGCTCACAGACAAGTATTCAGGGGGTTTAGATGTAACAGTTGAATAAAGTGCGAGTAAGTAAAGTGCGAGAGTAACAATTGAAGCGAGTGGCCCAATCCTTTTTAGCACAAAGGACAAGCCGGTTTGTTTACTTATAATGACCAAACGTTCTCGAGGACACACGGGATTTTAGTCTAGTGCTTTCGCTACATACGGCTAAATAATCTTCATTGTTATGATAAGTGTTGTGTGGGTGAACCTATGCTAATGTACCGCCCTTCCTAGGACTAATACATACTTGTGATTATACCCCTTGCAAGCATCCGCAACTACAAGAAAGTAATTAAGAATAAATCTAACCACAGACCTTAAACTACGAGATCCTGCTATCCCTCCCGCATCGATATACCAGCGGGGTTTAGGTTTACGTCACTCCGGCAACCCCGCAATTGGCAAACGAATACAAGATGCATTCCCCTAGGCCCATAAATGGTGAAGTGTCATGTAGTCGACGTTCACATGACACCACTAGAAGAATAACACCACAACTTAAATATCATACCATTGAATATTACTCAACCATAGTTCACTACTAACATTTAGACTTCACCCATGTCCTCAAGAACTAAACGAACTACTCACGAGACATCATATGGAACATGATCAGAGGTGATATGATGATGAATAACAATCTGAACATAAACTTGGTTCAATGGTTTCACTCAATAGCATCAACAACAAGTAGAGATCGATACCGGGAGAGTTTCCCCTATCAAACAATCAAGATCAAACCCAAATTGCTACGGCGGTGACGGTGTCCAGCGGTGGAGACGGCGGTGATGATGGTGGAGATGATGATGATGGTGATGGAGATGATGTCCAGCTCGATGACGGTGACGATGGCGTCGATTTCCCCCTCCCGGAGGGAATTTCCCCGGCGGATTCCTGCCCGCCGGAGAGCTCTTTTCTCTCTGGTGTTCTCCGCCCCGCAGAGGCGGCTGTAACTCTTCGCGAGGTACCCTCTGTGGCTTAGGTTTTCGGGACGAAGGGTTTCGCGAAGAAAAGGAGGCGAAAGAGGCTGTGGGCCCCCCACACCACATGGCGGCGCGGCCAGGCCATGGGCCGCGCCGCCCTAGGGTGTGGGCCCACCCTGGGTCCTCCTGGCTCCTCCTTCTGGCTTCCTTCGTCATCTTGAAAAATAGGATTTTTGGTATAATTTCCTTCCACAGTTGATCTTCCGAAATATTGCGTTCTGACGGTGCTTTTTCCAGCAGAATCCTGGCTCCGGTGCTTGATCCTCCAATAATGATGAAACATGCAAAATAGATGAAATAAAATAAGTATTGTGTCCCAATATGAAATATATCAATGAATAACAGCAAATTATGATATAAAATAGTGATGCAAATTGGACGTATCATGTTCTACAACACTTTCTTTTTCAGTACCACAAAAAGGGGTTTTCTCAACAATAGCTATATGAGATAGATCAAGAGAAAAATCATAATCCTTATCCTTAATGTTTATAGGAGATGTGGCAAATTTAGGATCAGGAGACAATTTATATCTAACAGTATGTTGTGCAAGCAACTTTTTAATTTTTCTTGCATCAGTAGTAGCATTGCATTTATCAATAAAATCATCATCAAGTTCCACATAATCCTCATCAGGATCATCACTAGAGTATTCAACAGACTCAGGTGAATTATCAGGTGTAGCAGCATTTTCATTAGGAGTTTTAGTATTTTCAATTTGTCTAGACCTAGCAATTGTAGCATCTAGAAAAGATCCCAATGAACGACTATCATCAAGCACAGCAGAAGCATCATCAAAATTATAAGAGTTTTAAGATTCAGCAGAAGTACCAGCAAGTGAAGCTTGTGGTGGTGAAACAAGTTGACTTATCACAGATGGTGAATCAAAAGCAGCAGAGGTACTCAGAGTTGTACCTTTTCTTGTAGTGGATGGTAATATGGAGACTTTAGGATCGCGAGAATTACCCATGATGGAGAATTGCAGCGAACAATATCAATCCAAGTGAACTTCCAAATAAAGCTATGTTCCCCGGCAACGGCGCCAGAAAATAGTCTTGATGACTCACAAGTATAGGGGATCGCAACAGTCTTCGTGGGAAGTAAAACCCAATTTATTGATTCGACACAAGGGGAGACAAAGAATACTTGAAAGCCTCAACAGCGGAGTTGTCAATTCAGCTGCACCTGGAAACAGACTTGCTCGCAAGAGTTTATCAAGTAGTGTCAGTTTATAGCGAGTAGCGATAGTGAAATAACAAGACAGCAGTGTAACAAAGACAGCAGTAGTGATTATAGTAAACAGCAGGATTAAAATACTGTAGACACAGGGATGGATGACGGGCGTTGCATGGATGAGAGAAACTCATGTAACAATCAAAGCAGGGCATTTGCAGATAGTAATAAAACGGTATCCAAGTACTAAGCGATCCATAGGCATGTGTTCCGTATATAGTCGTACGTGCTCGCAATGAGAAACTTTCACAACATCTTTTGTCCTACCAGCCGGTGGCAGCCAGGCCTCTAGGGAATCTACTGGAAATTAAGGTACTCCTTTTAATAGAGTACCGGAGCAAAGCATTAACACTCCGTGAACACATGTGATCCTCATATCACCGCCTTCCCCTTCGGTTGTCCCAATTTCTGTCACTTTGGGGCCTCGGGTTCCGGACAGCAATACGTGTATACAACTTGTAGGTAAGATCATAAAACAATGAATATCATCATGAAACAATAACATGTTCAGATCTGAGATCATGGCACTCGGGCCCTAGTGACAAGCATTAAGCATAACAAGTTGCAACAATATCATCAAAGTACCAATTACGGACACTAGGCACTATGCCCTAACAATCTTATGCTATTACATGACCAATCTCATCCAATCCTTACCATCCCCTTCAGCCAACAGCGGGGGAATTACTGTCACATGGATGGGGGAAACATGGTTGGTTGATGGAGAGGCGTTGTCGTCATGGTGAACAGACAGATGCCATAGAATGGCTTAAGTTGGGGCTGAATGGACGCTAGAGGATTCGGGGGAGGGTTTGTGTTATGGATGGAGAGGTTTCCGGATGGATTCCTCAAGAACTTGGCCTCGGCCGAAGGAAGAAGATGATGAACACAAGAACAAGAACAACACTAGATCTCTCTATTTCTTCATCACAAGTGCTTACAAGTTTCTGTGTACAAGCTTCGTAACCTAGCGTCTCGTAACGTAATGTGCGTGCGCGCCCGCGAAGGGATGTGCCCCCTCTCCTTATATAGGGGAGAGGGTGGCTTACAAGGGAAGAAACCCTAGAAACCCTAATGGGATCTTTGACTAGACAAACTACTTTACAAAGCTACTTTAGCTACCGGTGATACCGGTATGTCTTTAATCAGGAGCTGTGACATCCTCCGGCACCTTTTACGTCATCCTCTGCCTTTGGCGTCATGGCTTCGATTAAAGCTGAAGTGCTTCGCTCATCTTTGTCTTCTATCTCTGGAGAGCATCTTTGACTGGTCTCTGCCGACGTGCTACAGTGTAGCCTCTTCCGGTTATTCCGGTACGCTCTCAGCCAGTTCCGGTATCCCCTCCTTGGGATACCGGTATGATTCCCTGAATCAACTTCTGCTATCCGAAATAAACTTTAAACCGGTACTTTGATGGCCTAAACCATCCGGTTTTAGCATGCCTTTGGCATACCGGGGGTCATCCCCCCAACATTAGTCCCCGAATCTGGTATTGTCCGGTCGATCCTATCCAACAGACCATGCCAGGTTTTCCTTTCTCAAGGTACCGGTTTAACCCTTCCGGAATCCGGATCGAACTCTTCGGCGTCCTTGCCAAACTTGTGTATCTATACCGGTTTCTCCGGCATCTCTTGTCATTAATCCTCTCCTCGACGAAGTCGAGAATATCTCGAGTACCGTGCCTGTCAGTGACATGCGCACTGTGACTGGCGCGCGACAGTGTCAGTGGTCACTTTGGTTCGTCTTCTGTGCCTGCATTTATGACGCCGCACTGGATCTGCGTGGCCGTTCCGGATCCGTGTGGCCTTCCCTGAGTTTTCCATTTTTCGCGCGTGTATCCGCGCACCACGTGGCGGCTCAAGAACCAAACCGCCGCGGCCCAGCGGTTTTCGGCCCACTATGCGCTCTCCCTATTTAAGGGGGGGGGCGGTTCCACTTTCTTCTTCTTCTCGCACTTGCCCCCATTCTCCTTGCGCTCTGAACTTCTCGCCTCCCATGCTTCCGCCATCGCCATCCTCCGCTGAAGCGCCACTTCCGACGAAGTCCAGCCGCTGCTCGTGCTGCACAGGGGACCCTCTGCCGTAGCGAGGTTCCTCAAAGATCTTCGCCTGCCATTGCCTCGGGTTCCGGCGGGCTTCCTTTGCACGCCTACGCCGCCGGCCTTCTCCGAGGACCCCGAGCCCGTCGCTCCTCCGGCAATCAACTTCCCCAGCATCTCCGCCGCCTGTGTTTAGTCTCTGGATCCAATATCTTCTTGCTTCTTTTAGTATTCCAGTTCTTGGGGCGCTAGGATATTTATCTCCGTTTTTTCCTTGCTTTTTCCCCTTTTCGTGGATCTTCGCACGAGGCTAGGATTTGGGAAAGTTGTTTGCGAGTAGCGTCCGACATCTTTATCCAGATGTCAACCGAGCTTTACCTTACCGAATCTTCCGGCGGCAGCCGCCAGAATCAATCTTCCGGTAAGCTTGAAGCTGAGCC